>NW_026925299.1:0-25012 GCF_032062105.1 Saccostrea cuccullata
ATTGTCAGTTTGAAAATTCTTATTTGTTTATTTGAATCTTTTATATTTTGTGAAAAGAAAGATTATAGAATTAATACACACAACAAAAGCACAATCTAATAAGATCAGACTTCATAGATTCGCTCTGTATACGTATAATCTGCGCAAGAGTATACGGCACAGATCCCATATGAGTCTAATTTTAAGAACATTAATTCGGAATAATTATTTTTAATAATTCTAAAGTTACAGGGAATTACAATGAGATGTTGGATAGAGATGTTATTATCTATTAAAAGCTTACATATAACATATTTTATAAATATGTCAATATAAAATAGCATTCACAATTTATTAAAAAAAACAAACCTTTCTTTAAAAATAATTATAATGAAGTTTTAAATGTAGATGCCATACTATGTAGATGTTTACTATTATGTAAAAGAATTTTATTTTCCCAATTTAAATAATTTTTCACAAAATCTTGATCCATTTGTTAATTTGGTTAAATTAACAAGATCTTTATCTATTTGTTTAATTACAGATGATTATATGTAAATAATTATACAGTAAAACTCGGTTATAACAAAGTCAATAGGACAACAGTAGCTGTAAAATCATTTCGCTATATCCATAATTTGTTGTATCCGTATTAATAAGGAATTCCTAAAATTTATACAGTTGGGGATTTAAGAAAACTTTGATATATCCATGAATTTGCAATGTCCGCTTTAGTTCTAAACAATTGTTATATATATTTTTAAAATACTATCATTATTATTGTAACACTGACAGTATGAAACAAACGTTAAAGTTTATGAAGACAATTAATACAGCTGAATGAATTTTATAGGGAGAAATCACCTTTTTATACATGCAGTCTGGGTTATTGAAATTTGCTTGATTTTTAGGCAGTATATGTAACCCAATAATATGCCTTCTATAACAGCATCATTAATTTATAAATCTGATTAGGACCAAGGCATCAGCGTACTAAATTTTAGTTACGATATTCCATCAAAGTCTAACACTTGATAGTTTAATGCTTTATTTTATTTTTTTTTTATCATTATTTTGTTTCTCTGTTTTCTCTGTTTATTTGTATGAAAATTTAAAATGAGATTATTTAATATTTGATACTTAAATTTATGTGTATCCTTAATCAAGCTGATGGATCACAGTACTTTTTTTATACCATTAAACTGATGAAAAATGTTGCCTGAATGTTTTGTTTTATTTTTACATGGGCAAAGATATTTAAAAGCATTGATTCTTTGCTTTGAACACCATGTTAAAGTGGAGATTTAGGGGTTAAACAGGTTTTGTTGACATAAAATAGCTGCATAAAAGTTGAAATTTTGTTAAATCAAAAGATCTGGAAAAGTTGCAAAAGATGAGCTTTAAGTTTGAAAAGGTTTATGAAAGTAGATATATCAAAATCTGAAAGGTATAAAAAAGTAGATATTTTTATTAAAAAAGTAACAGAAAAGATCAAATTTTGTAATATGAAAAGGTGAAAAAGACAGCATTTTTCTCAAAAAGATTGATAAAATATTGTATTTTAATGCAAAAAAGGTGTATAAAAGTGGGCCATTTGGATATCTTTTTTGTATCCAAAAGCTGATCAAAATTTGATCTTTTGTACCTTTCATAGAATAATAAAAGGAGCATGAAAGATGTCAAAAGGTGAATGAAATGTGGCCTTTTGTTTACCTTTTGAATATACAAAAGGTGGTTTTTCGTGCAGTGATGGTCACAGTACCGTCCTAATGTTTTAAAAAAAAAACAGTAATTAACACTTCTCTAACTGACCAATCATTGCCTCGCAATCTCAATCCGGAGGGTCATAATTACCTTCAAATAAACTTAATAAGATATGTAAAAATGCTAAACTAATAACTTTTATGCAGAATTTCTGACTAACCGATTGCAGATTTTCCAACAGATTACAATCGTTCCAACCGATTAATTGATTAACCGGTTAAAAATTGTAGTATATTAAAAGTTATTTAGAAACAAATGAGTAAAGTGTTGAATTAAGATTAAATAGGAAGATAACGAACAGTAATCAGGCTTATTATTTTAATGAAAAAACACAAAACTGGAGCTGAGCAAACATAGATATCTAAAAACATCGAAGGTGGGATCTGGTACCGTAGCGGAGTAAGCATCTACTATACAATTCAGTGTGAAATGGCGTCAGTCAACATTCGACTTAATTATAGATTGTAGTTACTGACATGTTCATTGTTTCGATCATAGAGTTTGTGAACATAATTCTCATATTTATAATTAATATATAAGCATTTGTCTTTAAATTTATAAATTCCAACTTAACAAAAATATTACCCTGAGTTAGATCTATTTGAATATTATTTGACCTACTGGATCCTTCCGAGTCATTCCTTTGAACTATGAATCAGATGATGAAAAGTTATTTTTTATTTTGATATGTATTTCAATTTAAGAAAAAATTAGACGATTCATATAAAAGTTGATTTACCAGCTGCTTCATTAAATAATTCGCAAATAAATAAACAGACGTTGTCTTCCTTTCTGTCGTAGATTTGAGAACAATGCTACCATTCTCTTTTTCGTTAAGAACGCCGAATGCCCTTTCTGTAAAAATAAAATGATGCCTATTCATTACAGCAACTAAACATACATTGCAGGAAAATACACAAGTAAACAAAAATCATGCAAAATAATTTGATGAATGGCAATTTAGATTCGAAGTAATCTAGGATGAACATGTCTTAAAAAATAAATGATATGGACTTCGAAATGGCCTTTGTGTTTTTCAAATGGAGCAGAGTATATTAAATAAAGGATTGGGGAACATCAAAAAGCAATGCAGGACTTCTCAAATTAAAACGTCAAATAGCGATTTTGTGAAAGAGGGGGCTTAGAAATAGATATACATGTCTTAAAGAAAAAAGGGCTGATGACGAAGAAGTGATCAGTCTCATAAATTAGAGTAAAGAGAAACGCACACAGGAAAAGGCACGAATCCACAATTAGGATGACAATGCTTTTTCGAAGATCTAACCTAATTTGATAAGGTTTACATAATTTGTCAACGCGGAACATATTTCTGCTCAATCCGTGGGTACAGACACACAACTTTCTACAAAATATCATCATAACGGACAATGTGTGTTCAATCAGAAGCATGATATTTCCATTTCTAATCAAATATATACTTTTTTAGCCCTGAGAGAATCCCCATGTAAACCTATTAATATCTATATTGTTGAAAATATTTTTCAACACCTTTTGATACTGATTCCTTAGACAAATTGCACCTCAACATACCATGAAAAGTTTATAATATGTTTTTTGTGACTGATAAAAATCTTTACAATATTACAATGCGATAACAGATTATAATTTAAGAAAAAAATGCTAAAGTGTTCCAAAATGATATCCAAAAGTTTTAATTCAAAAGCAAATGCATGCAAAAACACCGAGGAAAAAAATCAAAATATAAAATTGTATTTATAGATAGTATATACTGAGAAGATTTTCTGTCCCTTGAATATCATGTGAGTATTCTTGATTATTCCAAGACATGGAAATTCAGTGACGCCAACAGATATATTTCCCCTTTTGTCAGGAAGACTGGCGTTATGTTCAACACAAGATTGCCAAGCCTTCATCCATTCAGTGGAACTAGTATTACGATACTTGTTGATAAAAGTGATTTCTCCTGTGTTATTTCTAATACATGTTCACAATAATTATACAATTAATTATAAGAAGTTTCATTTATATCATAAAATATAGACTTTATTTAAAGAAAAGAGCAAAATTTAAGAACCATGCAAAATACTTTAAAAAAAACCCTGAAAATTTAGTCTTTTACCAAACTAATCAAAAAGAAGCAGATGATAGGTTTAAAAAAAGCATTTTGACTCAGGATTAAAAAAGAAACCAGCTGATTTTTCTTTAAAGAATAACTTTACATTGAATAATTAAACACCTAAAACTATTTGAGAAGTATATGTACTCCGACATAATCTTTTTTTTTTTTTTGACAGATTAAACTTACTTTGTTAACACAAAGTTGAACATGTTGAAATGTTATGGCAGGTAATCCTTTGATAAGCTACTGGTGGACCAACATCATTTAGATACAAAGCATTGCATTGTTCCTCATGTGGTGTTTTAAACCCCGCAAAATTTTTGTAAGTCACTGAAATTAATCAAATGAAAATGATGTTTTCCCTCTATAATTAATTTGTTACATTTTTTTTTCACTTTGAATATGTTATTATAATTCACAGTACAGGCATAAATTTATAATAAAATAAAGGTATAACAATTTATGACTTTGTACAGTGACACAGCCTCTTTTCCACCACAGGAAGTCTCAACCACATCAGCACATCGCCAATCACACAGTGATTGTGGCAGGTGCATTTTCCCAAATTCTTTTATATTATCTGGTATTACGAAGCAGACAGTGTTCTGTAGTATAAAGAGAAATCTATCAATAATTTAACCAAATTTATAAAAATGAATACCTTGCGCAGATCTAGAGGGGGGCGGTCAGAGGGGTCCGGATCCCAATAGAATTTGTAAGTTAATTAAAGTTTGATAATAAAGCAAGAAAAAAGTGACTTCGGACCCCCCTGGAAAACGCAGAACCCCCCTCTTGAAAACGCGGAATTCTGATAAGTTTGTATGAAAAGCCGTAGGTTTGAAGCAGCATTAGAAGTCAACGACGACCCCACGAAGTAGGGTTTTGACTTTTGGGCGAGTTTTGTTTTTTCTTATCAAGAAAGTTTTGGGTTGGATCTTTTGAACTGGGGAGGACCCATTCCCCCCCCCCCCCCCTGGAAAATATTCCTGAATCCACACCTGAATGCACTCTAAGTAGTCCACAACGATATGACTTTATAGACATACATGTACTTTCAATAAAGAAAGACTATTCCATTAGAGGTAAGCAATGATTTGAAGTAAATTAGAATTAATGCATTTGGAAACTAAAAAAAAAAAAACATCACTGTTGGATTAAATCCTAAGCAAATATTATTTTTGGAATTGTTGCATAATATTTTTCTTCTTTCCTGAAAATTTTAAACAAAACAAATTAGATTGAAGGAATATTTAAATTTTCTAGTCAATTTGAAATGATTTTGTTGCTTGAAATTCATTTCAGTATAATGTGGCAGAAATATTGAGAGAATATTCCTAAGAAAATCTTTTGCACAGACCTCAATCAAGACAAGTGATAATTTGTAAATTGTAAATTTTTTAGTGATGAATATTTTTTTTTAAAGTATCAGTATTGTAAGACCATTATTCAGAAAAATAAACAACTGATTAAAACAAAGCAAGGCTTCCCCTTTATATCTATCAATAACAGGAATTGCAAAACATGGTTAACACTAGCTTTGACATAGTTTTTTTTTATGCAGTTCACTGTTGTGTGTCAGATTAATAACAGCCTATAAATAAGGTAAAGAGGATATACATTAAGAAAATTAGACTAACCAAGGCATTTATCAATATAATCTTAACATAATATGTTCACTACAACTTTAAAATCTGAATTCTTTTAGAAATTCATCAGAAAAAAATTCAAATTATAAAAACTTAGTTATAGAAGATAATCTTTCGCAGATCAATCAATGATCAAGAGTATGTGATTATTTCCAAAATAATAAGTACATTTAAATCAAATAAATTCCAACATTATGTTAATAATAAGCGAAAGGGAAAGCATTTTTATTCATCATACAATTTCAACTGAACCTTCGAAACAAGAGGCCCAGGGGCTACAGCGCTCACCTGAGCACATCGGCTAGGAAAATGCAAATATCAGATCAGAACTGAAAGTTTACTAGGGGGGCTTCAATTTTAACCCCAATGATTTGAACAAACTAGAATCTACACTACCTGAGGATGATTCCATTTAAATAGAAAAATATCACTGATCATGGCTTTGAAGTACTTGAAAAGAAAATTCTAAAAGGTTTCCCTATTTATCACGATGTAAAATTTTGGTCGGGCATTTTGGCCCCATCCTAGCCCTGGGGATCATTATTTGAACAAACTTGAATCTACACTACTTGAGGATAATTTCACCTGAGTTTCAACTTTCCTGTCCCAATGGTTCTTGAAAAAAAAAATAAGATTTTTCCTATATATTCGTATGTAAGACTTCGGTTGGCCATTTTGGCCCGACCTTACCCCCAGGGGTCATGATTTGATTGAAACTTGAATCTACACCACCTGAGGATGATTCCACATGAGTTTCATCTTTCCTGGCCCAGTGGTTCTTGAGAAGAAATTTTTAACGATTTCTACTAGATATTCCTATCTAAAACTTTTGTCGGTCAGTTTGGCCCCACCCTAACCCTGGGGATCATTATTTGAACAAACTTGAATCTACACTACGTGAGGATAATTTCACCTGAGTTTCAACTTTCCTGTCCCAATGGTTCTTGAAAAAAAAAATTTTTAAAGATTTTTCCTATATACTCGTATGTAAAACTTTGATTAGCCATTGTGGCCCTACCTTACCCCCAGGGGATCATGATTTCAACAAACTTGAATCTACACCACCTGAGGATGATTTCACATGAGTTTCATCTTTCCTGGCCCAGTGGTTCTTGAGAAGAAGATTTTTAACGATTTCTACTAGATATTCCTATGTAAAACTTTTGTCGGCCAGTTTGGCCCCTCCCTAGCCCCGGGGGTCATGATTTGAACAAACTTGAATCCCAACAACCTGAGTATGATTCCACATGATTTTCTTCGCCCAGTGGTTCTTGAAAAGAAGATTTTAAAATATTTTCCTATATATTTCTATGTTAAACTTTGGTCAGCCATTTTTGCCCAACCCTAGCCCTAAGGGTAGGGTTGGTAAAAATTGAATCTACACTACCTGAGGATGATTCTACACGAGTTTCATCTTTCCTGGCTCTGTGGTTCTTGAGAAGAAGATTTTTAAAGATTTCTCCTATATATTCCTATATAAAACTTTGGTCGGCCATTTTGGCCTTACCCTAGCCCCGGGGGTCATGATTTGAACAAATTTGAATCTACACTACCTGAGGATGATTCCACATGAGTTTCATCTTTACTGGTCTAGTGGTTCTTGAAAAGAAGATTTTTTAAGATTTTTCCTATATATTCCTATGTAAAACTTTTGTCGGCCATTTTGGCCCCACCCCATCCCGGGGGTCATGATTTGAACAAAATGAAATCTTCACTACCTGAAAATGATTCCACATGAGTTTCATTTTTCCTAGCCCAGTGGTTCTTCTTCAGAAGATTTTTTTAAATGCCATTAATTTTTCTCTAATTCATAATTATCTCCCCTTGGAAAAAGGCGTGGCCCTTCATCTGAATAAATTTGAATCCCCTTTACCAAAGGATACTTTGTAGCAAGTTTGGTTGAAATTGGCCCAGTGGTTCTTGAGAAGAAGATGAAAATGTGAAAAGTTAAAGGCGACGACGACGACAACGACGACGACAGACAACGGACGAATTTTGATCAGAAAAGCTCACTTGAGCCTTCGGCTCAGGTGAGCTTAAAATCTTTGAAGCAGAGTTACATATATTTATGTCCCAAAATATATGCTACACTTTTAATCATCTTTAATTCTACGCAGTAAAGCTAAGGTGCACAATGGAAATATCGACTATATTTTGTATTTAAAAATGTATAATCGGGATAGCGATTATTTTTAGTACATTATTTATATCGGATAATTGTAATTATGACTTATAACTACATATCGAAGAAAATTATATTTTATATTTAGACTAGTCACGTGATGCTGTAGTCACGTGATTTTTGCACATTTACTTGTAGTATTGATGTTTCATTTAAATATCACTAGTGCAAGGGTATAACTAAGTTAAATTTTCTAGTTTAGTTTATAAACATTTTCAACACGCGTTGTAGTTTCTAAAAATCACTGCGATCCTATCGAAATTTTGCAATTTCATTGTTAAAATTATATTTGTATGACCGAATGCTATATTTTTTGTTGGTCAGCGGCATGAAATATTGATATAATTGATTGATTGTATATTGTTTAAGAAAAGATGATACAAACAATTTTTTTCTTTGAGAAAGATTAAATATCATGTCACAAGTTAAGAAAATTGGATGGTTCTTAGAAATTTTTCTCCGAAGAGCTGAAAATGAAATACATTTGGAAAATATTAGTTATATTACAATAAAAAAAAATTGAATATAGACAAATCACAGTCAGTAAAGGTTTACAGGTGAACATAAATTTCAGAATATGTTATCCTGGCACTAAAAGTGTAAAATAAACCTTAGAAAAACATACCAAGCCAGGTGAATTTTGAGAGGAAGATCGACATGACAAAAAATGGCAATATCACATAGGCTGATTTTTACCATTTAGATTTTCCTAATAATATTCACCTGGCTGGGTATATTTTTCTTAAGTTTATATTACACTTTTAGGGCCAAGATAACATATTCTGAAATTTAATATCACCTGTAAACCTTTACTGAATGTGATTTGTCTATATTTGTTTTTTCATTGAAATATTACTAATATTTTCCAAGTCTTTTTCATATTCCAGTTCTTAGGGAAAAAAATTTTAAGAACCATCCACATTTCTAAAATTGTGACATGATATTAAATATTTTTCAAAGAAAAAAATTATTTGTATCATCTGTCCTTAACGTCCCTCTCGAGAATTTTTCACTGATATGGAGACGTCACCGTATGCCGGTGAAATTTAGACCTATTCTCGGCACTCAGGGCCATTGAGCAGTGAGGGTTCTTTATCGTGCCAGCGCCTACCGTGACACGGGACCTACGTTTTTAAGGTCATTTCCGAAAGACCCGAGACTTTCACTTCTGATGCCGAGCGCTTGGCGAAGGAACAGTCACTATCTATTTTTACGTCTTAGGTTTGACGCGAACGAGAATCGAAACCGGGGCTCCAGATCACGAAGCGAACGCTCTACCATTAGGCTACCGTGAACGGTTATTGATATAATTAAATTGTTTTTAAGATTTCATCAGGATCCCAGCACTTTTCAGATACCTTAATAGATCTAGAGTTGAATTGTAAAAGCTTACTATAATCCATAAAGAGTATGCCTTTGAACTACATTGATTTAAGACCCCCTAATTACCTTCGATGTGGTTTAATAAAAATATACGGCAGTGTCAATTAAATACGTAATGTACAGAAAATATATTTATAAAGTAGTGAAGAAGACATTAAATTCAATTCATTGGCCCATAGAATATCTGTAAATAATATTTTATTTAATTAGAGAATACATCTCTTGTTCAGAAAATATTACTTGACCTGTCCCTCACTGCATACAAACTACGTCAAGTTTTAAGAAATGACGTCATATTGACAAGTGTATTGCGATCAGTGACTTGTTTATAACTTGTTATGTGGGATTTAACCAAGGACAAAACAGCACGCTATAGTAAGTTTTCATGTAGTTTTATGATTTCTTACTGGTTAAATTAGCAGATAAACTCATTTTGTGGTATTTTAAAGAAATGTTGAATGACGTATATTTGTATGATGTCATTGTCAAGTTTTCCGTACAAATTAGGCTCCGCCTCCTTTTTGTAATTTTAACTTAGCTGCGTAGAGCTTCTGCATACATTTTATCTGACAAACTTTCATAAAATTCTGTAAAAAAAAAATTCAGGTAATCCTGATGTCAAAATGACGTCATCTAATTTGAAATATGGAACATTCATGAGAACAGCTGATAGAAATTTTCAAACGTTAATATGGGTGTAAATCTGCTACTTTAGTCATTAGAACCATGATAAAACAACATCCTGTAATGAAAGTGCCAAACACAATGCTAATTTACAGATTTGTGAGGTTAAAGGCACCATTAATGACCCATGACTTAATTCTAAGATCAAGGAGTGCTGGTACCAAAGAGAACAGTATTATCATTACTAGTAATAGAGTAACTACTCTACTGAAACTTTATTTTAAAAAATCCCTCAGACAGGCCCTGCATGAACAAGATAGCACCTTTGGTAAATCCAACGTTCATACAATACTCGAATTCAATCTAAAACTGATTTCTCATAAGATTATTTTATTGCAGTATTTGAAAGAGACAGAAATGACAGGTTGTTTTGAGTTTGCCCATTGGATTTTATTTTGACCCGACTCTAAAAATTTTTAGAAAATAAATAGATGCATCGTTTACCGATGAAGCCTACTTCCATTTTATCAATGTTGTTAAAGAGAATCTTAAAATCTAGTGTTTGGTGAACTTAAATTTAATGTTGAAAAACCTCTTAACTGTTAGAATGTTACCTTTAAAACTTGGTCAAAAACAACTTCAGAAATTGTGTTAAAACAGTGTTAATTCCAAAGGACGTAATTGGGAATATGCTGTAAAATGACCTATGTTATTCTAATGAAAAAATATGTATGATTAATAAGGAAACTGTAAAAAAAAAAATGTATGCTTGACCAAAAATTCATAATAATTTAGTAGATGTTCTAAATTTAATTAAATAAATGTAATTTGAGGCATTACATTTTAATATCCGTTTTAAGTGTAACATATGTTTTGGGACACTCTGTACTTGCTGTTTTTTAGATGTAACATACAGGGATTGATCTAAAAGAAATCTACAATAAAATACATGTCTGTGAACAGTCTATAAAACACGGTCCATAAAATATTCCAGAGGTCAGGTGCCTCAAAGGAATTAACATCTTCTGTTGATACCTTGTGTGACCTCTGTATTATGTCAGGCAGAAGGAACATTTCATTAAGAACATTAGTAATTCTAATCACATGTTGTTTTTTTTTAATTGAGTGTTTAAGAAAGAAAGGATCGCATACCTCTAATTGAAATCCATTGACGATGTTTAATGAAAACATGCCTGTCTTCATCCGAAAACGTTCATACCGTTTCATTAGTTTCCATGATCGAGCTAAGATCCTCCTTGGTTGTCTTGCAGTCTGGGGCTTTGGAGCCATAAAAAGAACACTTCTTATCTGCTTACTCCCTCCATACTGCGTAGTCAATGAACACAAGAGAAGTTTTGGAAGTTTCTTCTACAAAAATTTTATAATTAAATCATATAGATGACTTTAAGTAGGAAAAATAAAGAGAAATAAATGCTTTGTCCGTAAAAATTCACTAGAATTTGACCTGTACAAATTCGATAAATGTTATAATGCTGCAAAAGTAAGAGAAGTTGACGATAGAAAAGTAAAAATCGTCAATTTTATCATAAATTATAAATTATACATATTTTACTTTACTGATATGCAAAACACATTTATGATAAAAAAAAGTCAAATTTAAGGATTTTTAAAAAATATAATTATACTATTTTTAAAGATAATACTAAACTCATAAAGCAATTGTTAATCTGTTAACTTGTATAGTTTTCTTGAATAAAATCGAAATAAAGACACATAAAAATAATCAATCTAAAAGATTAAATGATCAGATTACCTAAACTTGCAATAAAATTGTATAGATACAAATCTCTCACGTAAGATTGCTGCCTAATAAAGGTGAAGATACCCTAACAAGCGGTAATAGATCTTAAAAGAATTATATAAACTATACAAATATGTGAACAGAGCATAAAACACGGCCTTGTTGCGTTCCTTCATTCGAGTTCACTTGGATACACCGGGTCAACATTATTTAGAATGCAACTACAGTGTATTCTTAATTGATAAAAAGCCATGGATATATTTTAATTGCCGGGCTGAAGGCAACAACAAGTGTATTTTTTCTGATGTACATGTAGATGCTTGAGAGCAATTTTGCTTCAAAGGAATATAGAAAGAAGTCGACTTACCATGGAGCACAATAAAGATTAATCAATTTTCATACAGTTTATTGGAATACCTCATCTCTAAAGTCTACATAAATGCTGCTTATGAAGAACTCAAGCCTTTTCCAGAATTGTTGTACGTAAAATCCGAGTAATTTTTAACCAAAAAAATGTTGTTGATGACCTATGTCATGTTTTTTCTTACTATGGGCACGAATTATAAATAAGAAAACGAATATTTCTCGTGCTCTAATACGAAACCAAATGATACAAATTGTGTGCATAAAAAACACAGACATCAGTAAAATAATATCCAGGATAAGTTGCCATGATGACGTAAGCACCTCCTTTTCATAATTAGAAATTAGGGAATTTATTGCTTTGTTTTTGTGATTAACATAAGTCTTATTCTTACCTGTAAGGTTAAGGTTTCTTCTAACAACCTCAGACCCCTTAGATACCACGCATGTGTAAATTCCTTTATCTGTTTCTGTCATCTCTACAAACGAAGGTGTATGTTAGGTAATAAAAATAATAAACAACGCTAATATTCTCAAGGACGTCTGCTACTTATCCATCAACAAATACTCTCACATTATTATTTAATTGAAGAATTCTTGCATTTTTGTTCATTTTTTCTTTTCTTTTAACTTTCTACAAAACTATTATTTGATTGAAGAATTCTTGAAAATATTTTGTGCTTTTTTTCTTTTCAATTTCTGCATTTCAATTTGGATCAATTTGAAAAAAAAACGAACTTGTGAAAAGTAGTTTTTTGAACCCAATGAAATATCTAGAATAAAGTGTTTTAGAGAAATCTAAGAGCATTTAAATTTTCCTGACATAATCATGTTTATAATATTAAAATGAAATTGAAGCTGTCTACCTTTCATTGATATTTCAGGCTTTTGATGCTATATTTTACATAACAACTGCAGTTAATAGAAATGAAGTTGCGCGTAAGTATGTAATCCTCTTTATTAAATTTCTGGATATCTTTAATTTCATTATACCAAAGCTAAACCTTTTTATAAGCATCTTCACTTGTTTAACTGCTGATCTGAATTTAGAACAATTTGTGTTTATTTCACGATATTTAACCATAACTTATTTGCAAACATTCAAGACTTTACTGACATACTCAATGTTTTGTCTAGAAATTAATTTTTTATTCGGTTTGTCTTATTAGAAGGTTTAATTAACTTAACGTATTTGTCATACTTTCAATCCTTAATGAAATCTGATGAAAAGAATAATATTGACACGTCATTTTTGAACTTACCATGAATATCAATGGTACAGTTTATAGCCTCGTGTAAAATATTATTACTGAATGTTCTATTCCATTTTAGACGATTTATTTCGTATTTGGGTTGAAATAACTTGGGCAATTGGCCAAGAATTTTAACTCTGTTTTTGCGTTGAAATATCCAATTGGCAGAAATATTTGAGGAATCAAGGAAGTGTAGATCAGGTATTCCATACACAATACATCTAATGAAGAAGTTCTTTCCCTCTGTTACTTGTCTAACATTAGTAACTACTTCAACTGGAATTGATTGATTGATTGTTTATTGTTTAACGTCCCTCTCGAGAGTTTTTCACTCATATGGAGACGCCACCACTTGCCGGTGAAGGGCTACAAATTTTGTCCTATGCTCGGCACTCAGGGCCTTTGAGCAGTGAGGGATCTTTTTCGTGCCAGCACCTACTGCGACACGGGGCCTCGGTTTATACGGTCTCATCCGAAGGACCGGTCTCCACGTCCCGCAGTGGGATTCCAACCCGCGACGTAAGGATTGACTCCTTACTTTGCGACTCTAGAGCAGACGCTCTGACCACTGCGCCACGCGGGCGACCAACTGGAATTGAAAGTAAAGCATTTGGAGGCTACACTTATACATTTGACAATTTTACTTTTAAATTTCATATTTTTTTTTCTTACTTGCAAATTTGTAATAAAACAATAATAATAGCTATAATGTAGGTATTGCCAATTACACCGGAGCATGTTTAACTGTCTTTGAATACAAAGTTATCTCACACAATTTAAAGTAATACAATCTTGAATGCATATTATTTATAAATGCTTTATATTTCTTCAGTTGAAATATCAATGTGTAAAGAAACCAAACTATTTACTTTTTAATATACTAGAATGCACATAGATTAAAATGTTGGGTGTATTTTAGATATCATCTTCCGATTAGGCATTTTTTTCTCAATAAAAAGATAGGAAACAAGGAATTACATGTACGTTTAACATCTAGTGCTGGCAACATATTAAATTTGAAACTCTACACAAATCAATTTTCAACAGTCACTTTTTTTCTAATTATAAAATTATTTTGACAAACTTTTTTCAAATGATTTTGCTCAGAGGCAATGGATGTCATGAATGACACATTATAGTGTCATCATTGATGTACGTACATGTAAGCATTAATGAAACGAGCGTAATTTTGAATTTTATATGAAATAACACTGATGAAAATCAATTAAAGACATTCTATCACAAAATTATTGACACACAAAGGATTATATAATTATCAAGAATAAATCTGATACACTCATAACTTATTTACGGTATTTATTTATATAATGAACATTTTATTACTACAAAAATGGAGGACCTTGCTTCAATTTCTGAAAGCTCGACTTTCATAAAATGTAAAATTCCTATTGGCCACACCCAAGTACCTCCAATATATTTTGCATAAGGGTGTATGCATGTAATGTTTTTATCCATACAAAGTTTAGAAAGGGTACTTGAGTGTGGCCACATTCAAATTTCGAAATAACTGCCGTAAAATCAGAACAATGAGCCAAAAAATTATGTGTAGGGTACAATCTCATTGTGCTGTACAAAATAATACATCATAGGCTTTGTGATTTCAAACAAATTTTGTCCAAAATTTGAGGCAGATATGGATGGCTTCTGGCTTTAGCTCTTTAGACGGGAAATAGGATGAAGAAGAAATGGGATCTTGACAACATTCACGTGGGGCTCGCAAAGGTTCTATCTTACGAATTTGTTAATACATGCTTTCATTTCTCGTATCTCCATGGCTTTCAAAGAAAAACACAGTGTTAACTCAACATAAAAATGCACTTATGAACTATAAAAATTATTAGCATTTGCAGTGCAAATTGTATTGCAACTGCAGAAAGATATTTTGTTTGACATTTTGATGCGATGACGTATGAATTGGTGGATTTTTCCTTTCCTGCGCCCCAATACACAAAACGTCAACATTTATTTCTAGTCATGTTCAATTCGTCTGAATGCAGTCTAAAATGTTAACTATTTTTAAAATTTATCGGAGAGTTAAGAAATTTTGGATCTGTGAATTGCTTTTACCTAATAAACCCTACAATCTATACACATGTCATTTTAGAATTCACGTGGTACAAGTAAACAGATCTAAGTTGTACGACCCTTGATTTCCGGCAGATTCTAATTACGTTAATTTTATTTGAGGAGAGAATATGTGTTTTTTCTCAAAATGCTTACTTCAATTTTTTACCTTATTCCTGAATGATATATTGGGTAAAGTTTAATGAAAAAGCAAAATATTTGCAGCCGTATTGCCACTTTAATCAACCTGTTTATTTTATCCACCCATCTAATCATTTATGGGCTTGTCTTTTGACCCCCCCCCCTCCAAAAAACGAAATAGTTTTGTCACATTAAAAAGGGCGATTTAATGAGGTTTAATGGACAGTTATAAACGGTCAGATAACTGATAAAATATACAGGCTGGTGAAAGTATTTTTCAAATAAGGAAAGGACAGATGTTTTATTGACCAATGCAGGGAAGTAGAGAAATATATATTCCTAACTGTGCGCAAAACATATTGCGCCGTAAACTGAACAACATTTTCCTTAGGGGATGTGTAACATTATCACACCCTCTCAAATATCAAATATATATATCAATATAACGTTAAGGTTTCCGAAGCTAGGTTATGAACTTCAAACTGCTTAAAGTGAGTTCGAACTTTGATTGTTCTTTTACATGTATGAAGTTGATCTGTCAAGACCTTCAAAGTTAATGAAATCAAAATAAATCATAATACTTTGTTCTCCAATTCATTGATATGGCGATTAAATGCAGCATTTTCCAAACAAAAACAAAATACATGGTCAAGTGAGAAGAAATGTTTGTTTTGAAAATACGTCTACGTAAATAAACAACACACATGTATGGAGACGATTGGTTGATGGAGTTATACATTATGATAGACTGATGGAATTCTATACCACTTCTCCCCAGTTAGCTGACCTTTCACGGAGATCAGTTAAAATTCATGGAGAGTATAAACATTTCCTTATAGACTTGATAATATCATATGATTATCAACAGGAAGACAATAATATAAAAGCAAACATTTAATTATATAGAAAGATTTAATGCGATTTTCTTGTTTTATGAAGTAAAGTTACATGTATAACACTATTTTAGAACATAATACATACTTGGACTTTACAAGGAATTCATTACACATAATATTATATCTATACAAGTGTTACTTTGTAATATATCGCCCATACCATCATTTTCTCAAGAATAAAGTCATAATAATTTATAATCAAAAATTTTGACTTTACATAAGATATGTGAACAACTATGAAATAAAAATGGATTAAATATGGATAAAAGATATAAAAAGTCAGTGAGGTTTAATCATCATGAGGGTTTCATTTATCTGTTTACTATCAGTAACTGTGGGATACCATGGTCTGAACCAGGACCCCGGGGACCAGCGACCGTTAAGAAAGGCGTTGTTACAGCGGTTGAACCACCAGCCTCCTCTACGGTGACTAAAAGAAGCACAGTTATCCCGAGCTCCGTCGTTATCTCTGGCTGGGGTGGTGAAGCCCATCCCAGACAGATCGTAGTCAAAAACACCAGTGTCTAACATAGCGACACCTGTAGAATAATCAAATTAAAATATTACATGGACATCTATTTCAGACAAGATTATTATTATTTACTTAACAAATAAAAGGTAAAAGCATCTATAGTATTCAGCAATAAAACCTTTTTTAGAATTACTTCAAATTGCAATAGCTGAACACTGTTTTCATTTAATATTCAACGTTGTTTTCCTGTTGTCATTTTCATTTCTTATTTGACTGTATACGAACATGTTGATGAGTCTCAACAGAAATAAAAGATTGATTGATTGATTGAATGTATGTAGTTTAGCGTCCCTCTCGAACATTTTTCACTCATATGCTGACTCCATCACTTGCCGGTTGTGAACTACAAATTTTGTTTTATAATACATGTTTTACACGGCAACTGAGCAGTTCGCTATGTTTTTCGTGCCAGCATCTACTACGACACTGGACCTTGATTTATACGATCTCATCCGAAGGACCAGTCTGCACGCACGACAGTGGGATATGAACCCGCAAAGTAAAGATTCCTTACTTCGCGGCTCTAACCACCCCGCCACGCGGGTGACCTCAATAAATTTAATTATTATTTCATTCATGTGAAACCTCTTTTAACATTAAATGGGTATGCCTATATACGTACATATAAAGAAGGGATATTCAAAATAATAATAATTTCGTGAGCCAATAAATTGATATAACATTAGAAAATAACGGTTTGATTTTTTTCTCTTCTTTTTTTTTTTTAGGGGGGGGGGTGCACTTCTTTAAGTTAACAGTACAGGAAACAATAGCTTTTCTTCCATTTTATCAACACATTAATCATTAGAATTCTTCAAATTTGTGCGGCTACACGTAGATGTAATTTGTGTAATTAACTTCTTCCTTTATTGTTGTATTGCTTTTGTTAAGTCTACTATTTACCTCTTCAACACAAAATCGGGTTAATTACAACAAGTCCTCGTTATCGACTGTAAGTAATTACATTTCCAATGCAAGTTGTTTTTTTTAATTCAATGATCGTTTAACACCTTAATTGATTTCTCTGTATGAGTTATGTATCTGACAACATTACGTACAAGTACGCATGTAGTGTTTATGACGTGAAAATGTTCAGTCTTTTGGCAATTTATTACTGATTGGCTCATATAGTATGGACTCTTGATTTTCAATACAAGGAAAGTTTTACTTTCAAAATATTGATATCCACACATCCCCCCTCCATTAATTACGTAACTATAGGGTTGATTCTCACAGAAAGAATTGGTATTTGTCTATCTGTCACAAAAATTAAACTCTTTCTCCCTTTCTCCCCTTATGGTCGTCATTCGTACATTTCTTTTTCCGTTTACCTACCGAGGGTTCCGGTAGCTGGTCCTCCAAGAAAAAGTCTGTATTTGTTGATTTCGTCACCAACAGAGAACTGGTTGTATAATTCATAGAGCTTTGTTCCATTAGTCAGTGTGATTGATAGGTAGAGGGAGGAGTTCCTTCCCTTGGTTAGTTGATGTATTACGTCATTTCCTTAAATATTTATCGTCGTGTAATATATAAAGAATTAATAAAGCAAAACACATTTTTTATTTTGTAATAATTTAACACATGATTATTAAGGTATACAGAAATATGTAATTGTGTAGTGCATGCGGCAATGAACGTACATGTTTTGAAATCAAAGTAGGGAAATCATTATATATTGTATTTCACAAAAATTATAAACTTCATTTTAAGTGATAAAAAAATTAAATGCTAATTTAAACCGTTAATAATCAGAAGAATTATCTTCCCCTAAAACAACATAAAATATTACACAGTTATAGAATGGGTACAATGTAAATAGCAAATTAATGGTTCCCCGAGGGAGGGGAATATTTCTTTTACCAATCCAGTAGGATCCGTTAGCATTCCCGAATCCAGTCTTGTAGTCCGTCCAGACTCTGTTGAATGTCACTAACCACTGACACGTTTCTGGATAGCCTAAGGATTTATGATTTATGTCGGGTTTACAAAAGAAAGTAGTGAAGTTAAATTTTTTAAAGTTATGATTTAAACACAAAAGATTCATATATAAGTCTTCTTTAATTATATTAATACCAACAACTATTTAAAGTTGAAAAAAATAACTTTGTTATCAAATTATGATACATAATTTTTTTCTACTTTGTAATCAATATATTTATTTCGGAATTTTATTATCCTCCTGTAAACAAGGCTAAAAAATAGTTCAATGTTAATTCAGCCAAAAGATTTGATAGTAGGTTTAAAATCAAAGATCAATAAATTACTAAGGAAATATTAGGTGCAATTTATGGTTGTAGAGAGAGAGAGAGAGAGAGAGAGAGAGAGCACTCGCGCTCACCGACTTGTGGGGAACTCACACCTGACAAAGGACCTTTCTTATGGGGAAAGTTCAGAATTGTGGGGAACTCTCTCGTTCCCCACAAATATGGTCATGGGGTTTTTTGAATTCTACGTGTTCTACTGATAATATTTATTCGATTTGTGGTCATTTTTGAAAAAATCCCCATAAGTCCGTAAAATTGACTCGCAGTAATTTTCTCACTGCACCGTAAAACGAATGTTTGAGGATGCTGGGAAATGTTCATTCGGAACGCAGCGGAATTTAAACTGGTCCCCATATGATACCAATTTATTGCGGGCAATGGCTGCTCCGAGAATATGTGGTAAGTAGATTTTTTATCATATTTTAAAGATATTATAGGCTGAAAACTTAATTTAACTACGTAAATCATGCATGCAGTTATTTCTTACAGACGTTCGTAAAGTAACATTTAATAATGAATGCTCGTAAAACTTTGGGAAAGTTTGACCCGACCTAGACCTCGGTTACTTTTTTTTTAATTGTATCATGTTTAAAGGCCTAATGGCTATCCTGTAAGAACAAACTACGGATTTATATGAATTCAGCACCCCCGGGATATGGTAAGCGTTTAAGGCTTGTCCCCATTTTTTGTGAAACGCGACTATCCTCCTCATGCCCATACAAATTATGCTAGACGGTGCGACTGTCTGGTCTTTAGCTGTTTAGTGAGGCCTGTGTGGGCGAATTAATTGTAAAAGTTAATCTGACTTAAACTGTGCGTGTATTTATAAACGATGTCAGTCACACACTGACTCAGTATCAGAAATGTATCACAGAGAACTCCACCTTTTCAAAAGGTCCATTGAAATCAGTACATTTACAGATTTACGTAGCTAAAATTTCTTAGCTTGGTTAGATTATTTAACATGTTTAATTCTTCCAAAAAAAGCTTGATTTAGCTATCGTTTTTTATCAAGTCATTCTTCCTACTTGTATATATTTATTCGCATGCATTGGTTTGCATAGTGTCCATTTGCCTTCATTATCTTTCACCTGCACCCTGTTCTACATTCATCCTGATTGCCCTACTGAAAATATTTTCATGATTTTAGACCATCATTATCGATGTATCATAAGTATTTTTTTTTTATTTTGCTAAGGCCAAGATAAATAGATAGTGTTTCCTATTTTAACCTTAGAAAAGATAGGGTAGGTAGGTAGGAAAAACATTTTTATTTTATTTTAACATTTTATTGGCAGGCACGCTGCCACTTTCCCCCAGGATTTCACTGTCAAAATATTTCTGATTAATATGTGTAAGATATGCATTTCTCAAACATGGAAGTGATCAAGATTGGGATTTCATTTCTAATTGTAAACTGGAATTCCGAATACTGTAATATGTGTATATAATTTGGTGCTTTCAAAATTTAGCATAATCACTGGGTTGGCATAATCACAAATTAGCGCTACACATGTATGTGCGGTGTATTGTATATATCAATATGTAAATGATTTCTTAGCAGTATTCATGAATTAGTGCATTGTTGTCTGCACCAAAGCCGCTAAAATATGAAGCCTGCATTTTAAAGTATACATACAGTAGTTTACTCATGGAAAGATATTAGCAGAAAAATATTGAGGGCCGGCTCCTATACTTCTTAGAGTTAGGCGGGGAACTGAACATGCTGAAAACACACTACTTATTTATTTAGGCCCAATTAAAATGTCTAATAAATTCATTTTAATTAAATACTTATTGTTAATTAAAGATCACCTTTTATTTTTAAAATTTGTTACAATTCAAACCTTGGCCTTGGGGTTTAGATGCTGATGGAATAAATAAGAAACAAAATCATATGTAAAAAATAACTAAAAATCCTCTTCAAAACCTCAATTACTAATGAATTATGATTGGGCGTGGTATACAAAATAATGCGAATTGGAGGAAATGGAGAAACATAGTAAGGCCAGGTAAAATTAATCTTTAGATTCTCATCCTAATTTGCAAAAAAATTGGGGCGGGTGGGCGGATTTTATTTTTTATTTTTTATAATTGTTGATTTATAGGCCTAAGTATCAACAAAACAATGGACGCCCCGTACACATTTTTTTCATTACCTTAATGCAAATATGAATATATTTAATTCTTTTCATATTCTTTTAGATATTTAAAGAAAATTTTTGCTTTAAAAGTTAAATATTTATTGTTAATTAACAAATTATCAAGTACACATTATACGGCACACCCTGAACAAAATGAGGTGGGGATACCAATAAATTGTGTATGCGTGACTTCTTATTTTGCAAAATCTATATAAATGTTCTAATAATTATTCTACTGAAAAATCTAGGCCTTCTCTTAAGTCTGTCTACGATGTTGTAGATTTTTTTTTATTTCAAAGCTAAGTCACACAGCTGGAGATCGTTATATATAACTTGACCAGGTGTCATTTTCCTCGGTCTATTTTTACTTAGTTACAATCTCTCTACATACTTGCTCCTGCCAGTGATGGTATCTATATGTGTTTATGCTATTTTTTCTTCTCTGCCTTCTCTATACTGACAAATTATCTTTTCCTTACACATTTAAACTGCTTTTATTGCCGATTTTTCTCCATTCTTCAATTGGCGTTTTTGCTATGAATAGCGACACGCGACTTTTAACACAGACGGGAGATAACTTTTAAACTTTGACCCAAATTCTTACTGAATAAAAATACATGAAAATACTCAAAAAATCAGAATAAAATACATCGGGGCGGGACATTTTGAGAGGGGCGGGCGGGGATGAGAATCTAAAGATTAATTTTATATGGCCTAATAACAATTAGATCAGCTTTTATGATAGCGAGCATATTAAAAATTTAAAATTGGTTATAAAATTGAAAGGTAATGTTGAGATTTTAAGATTCAATATTTATTATTCATAATTATTTATATTTGCTTAACTGAATGTATACCTTTTCAAATTTATTTACATATAACGATCGCGCTCAAAGTTTTGGGTCTGATAATGCTTCCTGATTCCTGATGGTCTTTCATTTTTTTTTTGAAGAAAACCATTTGATTTCTGCACCCACTCCTCCTTTCTAAAAATTTTTAATCTGCCTCTGGTAACTTTACGCTGTAAATTTCTATTCTCATTTTAATTAAATTTAAATAAATTCTAACAGCACTATCATGCAATTTCAATGACTATCATTTAAGGTATTGATTCAGTTTTCTGTCATTCCTAAAAATAAGTTGTACTGTATCGTTGATTTTTTGCATATAAAACAGTTTCTGCTCATCAAACATCCACGAGAAAGTGTTCTGTTTCGCAGTTATTGTACGGTTGATTTAAAAGGGAAAGCTCTCTGGGCCATGTCACAAGAAGGAAAAAAGTAAAATATTTTTCATACCTACCTATCCACTGTTAACAATATGGTTCAGGAAAGGGCATACATTAAGTCTTAATTTTGGCATGCCGCATGGGGTCAAAAATTACTATTGAGTGATGTGGAGATATACTTGTCTTGAAATTATAGGTAAAAATATGAACACTTTAAAAAAAATATACAATGAAATCTTTGAACTGAAAGCAAAATTATCATTGCAGGTTTTCGGGTTTTCACCACAAGAGCAAATTATACAACTTTATTCTTGAAAATGTTAGAGACTGAGACTTGGAGTCAAAGTCAACAGACACGCTTGCATGGACATGAAGGATGTAAAGAACTAGAGTATTATAACTGAAAGCATTTTGTCTGGATTTGTGTATGGAAACAGAAGGATTTAGTATTGGTAAGTCAAGATAGCTGTAAAATCTCATTTTGAACTCAGGTAGTACACATGTACCCTATTTGTGTCATCTTTTATTTGCATATCTAATCTGTGTTGATTAATTTCCGTGACTAATGAAAGGAAACATTCTCTACAAATATAAAGCAAAATTAATAGTTCAGGGCAATTAATAATTTACTATTCACTAGTAAATGTAGGTCATGAAACTGGCGAATATTTCTTGCACTCAAATAAAAGTTGGTTTACAGTACTTCTGTTGCCCTAAAAACAGAAATAATAAAAAAAAAAGCATACTGATATCATGTATGTTATGAAGCCTAATACATGTACATAGAAGTATATAAACCGGTATATCTAAAATTAAAAAAAAGATTTTGGTCCTTGTTCATGATTTCAAAGTAGGTTAAAAGCCTCATGAACATGCTGAGAAGTTGTCAGAAAATATACATGTGTGCTAACCATGCTAGCTGTGTAACAATAATCAGAAAATTTTACAAAATATAATCAAAATTTGGTTAATAATAATTAGTCATTGGCCAATTAAATCCATCAATGATTAAATTAGTACTTATATATACTGTCTCCTGATTTTATGACTTTTTATCCTTTTCAACATACTTATTATTTTTGAATTGAAAACATTTTTTTTACCTGAGAAAATTAAAATTTGCAATTTGTTTTAAATCTAGTGAAGGAAAACAAATGTTTTTAAAATTAATGTGCTTTGATTTTAAAGACTTGTAAACATTAGATTAGTAATACATGTAGTTTCAATACATTTATTAATATTGATGATTGATTTTTTTTAAGATTTGATAGTTTTTTTTCAATTTGTTGAAAAATAATTTTTATCTGTAATGTTCTTGTATAATAAAATTATAATGCTCCAAATAAGTGATAAATGTTTCCCACAAGTCAGCAATATACACTGAAGTGTACATTTATTGGTTGGGTTCAAAGGCAACATTTATATGGAAACAAATTTTTAAGGGTAACGCAATGGTCAATACATGTGTATTCCTCACAAGTGAACAGTGAGAAATATTCCCCACAAGTCAGCAATGATAAATATAACCTACGTGAGAAATATTCCCCACAAGTCAGCAGTGATAAATATTCCCCACAAGTCACCAATGAAAAGTATTACAAGTTAACAGTGAGAAATATTCCTCACAAGTCAGCAGTGATAAATATTCCCCACAAGTCAGCAATGAAAAGTATTACAAGTTAACAGTGAGAAATATTCCCCACAAGTCAGCAGTGAGAAATATTCCCCACAAGTCAACAATGAAAAGTATTACAAGTTAACAGTGAGAAATATTCCCCACAAGTCAGCAATGATAAGTATTACCTACAAGTCAACTGTGAGGAATATTCAATAACAACATACAATTATTTTAACCCATTCTCAATCAAATTTGGGGAGTATATTGGAATTAGCATGTCTGTCTATCTTTCTATAGGCATTACATATTGAGGGATAATGGTGGCATTAATTTTTTAGGAAATCTCGCATCAACTTCCTGTTTATCTGTGCGTGTAAATTTTTATGTTTTTTTTTTCAGCAACTACTATGGTAGCAAGAAGTTTGAAATTTTTTAACACTCTTTGTCGAGGCATATTATATACCGGTAGTGAGATTCATTTTTATGCAAATTCGATGTCAACTTCCTATATATCCACGAGTCTCGAGATCTGTACGCAATTTTTGTTGCAGTTTTTTCACCAACTGACTATCACAGATATAAAAATGTGGTACATGTATCCATTAGATTGAACCCTAGCAATAAAAATCCTGAGTAGCATTCTCTACTGAGACTAGCAAGCTAACCACTATGCTACACAAGTCCTGATGAGGATTGGCATTTAAATCATGTTTGTGATATGACCATTGACTCAGTGGACTTCAAGTTTTTCTCGAAAAGATACAAAAGTTATATCATAAAATTATAATTTTTTAAAAGGTTTAGTGGGTTTTTACTCCATAATTTTGGAAATCAAAATAGTATATTTCATTTTGTATGCAAACTTTGAGGATAAACTTGAAAAAAAAAGTGGAGTGAATACCCACTCATACATTTCAAAACATTGTTTTAAAAAGTGTGTAGTGTTGTTTAGTCGCTGACTATCGAAAAATCGTCGTTTAAAGGCCCAGATTGGTGACAATCGATTGTAAATATTATCATCGATAGATCGCTATATTTTTCAAGCCG
>NW_026925300.1:0-25039 GCF_032062105.1 Saccostrea cuccullata
CCGTATCTTAAAAAATAAGTTAAATCTGGTGGTTAATTTATGGTTAATTTGTTGACCCCCCAGCCTCCTTAAACATATTTTCAAATTTATAAAGGTAATGCATATTCGATGATATAAAGAACATGTTCTGTAAGATGTTTCATGCAACCTGTATAATAGTATAAATATTTCTCATATGCAGATCTTCTTAATCAGAAAGTATAGATAAAACACACCGACTATTACTTTATAAAAAATGTCCAATAGTCTAAACAAAGATTAATGAATCTTTCATGATAAATGTTTAAAATGGGATTAAAACAAATCAATACTGACGTTCTCTTTCCACCACAATAAAAAAAAATGAAAAGTTAAAAGAAAATTAAATGAAATACTAGTACTAGTATCCAGTAAATATGTGACATAACATGAAAACTGTATACATTTTCAAAAAAAAAATCTTTCAGTAAATAATTTTTTATTCAAAACACCTTCTCTTACTTGCATGCGTAATACGGTATTTATTTGCACATTAACCATTTCTCAAGTTTATTTCCAACCATTGGACGCATTTCAATTTATGATAAAGTTGCTTCCCTTTCGTCATTCATAATATTAATAATTTGAAATTCATATCATCTAAGTTATGAATTCAAATTGCAACATTTGAAACGGAGCAATTGTAACACATTACGAAATACTGATATCTCAATCATATTTAAAAAAAAAAAAAATTTAAATATGAAAATGTGTAAAAAAAAAAAAGTTATTCAAATCTATATAATCATGAACTTACAAATGTCTGATTTTTTTCTTTCATAAAACTTTCTATAAAAACATTTTGAAATGGGTATCCAAATTTATATAATAAACTCACAAATGAATAATATTGATGGAATTTCATACTATGCTAAATTAATTTTAATAATGACGCATTTTTGAGTAAACAAAGTCGACGGAAAAGTAAATTGTCATCAGAATTTTTACACAATTGAATTTTAAGCATCTTTATTTATTTATTTGGTTCTAATGAAGTGTAAACTTGCAAGGAAAAAACCCACAAAAGCTCAATGACACCAAATGCACGATTTTTCTTGCAAAGGAAAATTGTTGCATAATTATTTATGAACGTTTTACATTTTTCATGCATCAAAGAGAGAAGTAAGCATAAATCAATTCTATTCGTACAAATATCATGTAGATGATATGGCTCAAGCCATTAACCCTGTAATCAATTTTCATTCTTCAATTGTAAAATGTAATATTTCAATAATTATTTTAATTATTATTTTCCCAATGCACAAACTGAGTGTGATTTGTCCCGATTTGTCGTTTTATTGGAAGTATTGACTAATATTGTCAAAGTCTACTTCATTTTCAAAGTACGGAAGCCCATTTAGGACCCATCAAAATATTTTAAAATTCAACAGACGGATTGTCAAATTTGTTTTAACAAATTTAATTTGTTATAACAATTAATCTGAATTCATATCTAGTTTAAAAAAAATTGTAAGAAAATAATTTTTTTTAAACGAATTCTAAAATCTGTTATAATGAATTAGATTGGTTAAAACAAATTCCTAATTTAAGGATTTCCATCCCTAATGGGACCACCCTTAAATTTCTGTCAAGTACATAGTACTCTGATATCATATTAAAGCATTTTATAGTGGAAAAGGATTGCCCGCGAGAAAGTTTTAAAAATTTCATTAATTAAGCAGTAGTTAATTAACAAAGATTGCATTGAAGTCTATTGGGAAAAGCGTTTTTTCTGAATAAAAATTCAAATAATTTGAATATCAAAAAATCCTGCGGTGGAAAGAGGCATTGAAACATTAAAAATAGAATGACAATTGAAAACAATTCTTTTACTGGCTAAATTTTTTTAATTGATTTTTTTTTCATTAATTAAAAAAAGAGGGGATAACTCTCATCAAAATTCAAGGTCATAAATTAGGACGCACCCCAGTATACGAATAGTACTAAATGGGAAGTATGTCTAAATAAACCGAGTATTTAATGCGTACATATCTGTTATGTATTCAATTTCACTGAATTTATTCCTATTAGGGATTTAATACCTTAAAAAAACCGTGGATTGGATTCATAAAGATAAAAGATCACGACAAGGAACACACGGTGGGTGTGACCGGTCGGCAGGGCATGCTTACTCCTACATGGCACCTGACCCAACCTCTGATGTTTTGGAGGAATGTGTTTGCTAGGTTCCTATTTTATTTTGTTTAATGAACATTTGAGCTTTAATACTATTGGTTATCCTCATTTGTTTCATTGTTACAACGTCAAAAGTAAGCGGTCTGAAATGAAAGCGCTAACGTCTCAAAACTTTCACGACCAGTCGGCAGGGGTATTCACTCCTTTATGGCCTCTGATCCCACTTCCGATATTTTGAAGGTTCTTGTTTCCTCTGTTCCTATTTTGTTTTATGGACTTCTGAGCTTTTATACTATACAATCAGTTATCTTCATGTCCTTCTTCAAAAGTTAAAGCGAAAGTTCAAAAAGCCTGACACATCTGTTTCATACCTGGGTATTTAACTTGAAAAAGACGTTAATGGTAATCTAACAACTAAGCTCTATGATAAACGTAATGCTTTAACTTTTCAATCGTCAACTTCTCTTATGCAGCAATATACCTCCATCACCAGTACATATCTCAGTTGATTCGATATGCAAGAGCAAGGTCTACGTATGAACCATTTCTAAAACGAGGTAAATTATTGACAAACAAGTTGATGAAACAAGAATATCAACATGGTAACTGGCTACGAGAAGTATGTAAAGTTGGCTACTAGTAACTGGCTACTGGTATATGTCTTGAAACTTCTAGTACATTTTGTGTAAAATTATGCAAACTTGGGATACAAATGTTGATATTCTTGTAGATTGATTTGTATACTGCTGAAATCAACTGATATTGTTGATAAAAATAATCCCTGAGCTTTTCTTCATGATCTGGCACTGAAGTTACCTAGATATCGTTAGTAATAAACTCAGCTACTAGTACCTTTTGTGTAAAATTATGCAAACGTGCGATAAAAATCTAGATATTCTTGAAGTAGCTGGATTTTTACACCGCTGATATCCACTGATATTGTTGATAAAAACAAACTCTGAGCTTTCGCACATGATCTGGCACTGAAGTTACCAAGATATCTGTAGTAACAGACTCAGCTACAAGTACCTTTTGTGTAAAATTATGCTATTTTAGAGACAAATCTTGATATTCTTGAAGTACTTGGATTTTTAAAGTACTAATATCAACTGATATTGCTGATAAAAACAAGCTCTTAGTGTCTCCACATGATCTGGTGCTAATGTTACTAAGAAATCGTTAGTAATAAACTCAGCTACTAGTCCCGTTTCCCAATTTCCAAAGACTTTTGTTCCATTCTGAGTTTCATGACGCCATCATCGGTCAGTAATACAATATGGATTGCTGTGTAAAGCGACCAAAGAAAATGTTGCTCAAATAAAATTGTGCATGAACAAGGCAGATGCCATAAACCTCAAGGTTATGAAAATACCCATGTTGGACTTCTTTATGATGCAGTCCAACATATGTCAACTCGTGTTCGATTTGTTTATAATCTTAATAAAGTATAAACAGAATGGTGAAGCTTTGCCAACTTTTGAAAATGACGATTCTGTAAATGGTTAATTTACAAACTTAAGTTTTATTTATTTTCTTTTCTTTTTAATCTGGCAGTTACTTATAGTGTATATAACAATTATTAAATATGATTTCATCTTATTTATCAAATATGCGGGGATCAGCTAAAAACTATCTTTGACTGTTTGAAATTCAGTCAAAATGCCAATTTTGAAAACGAACAGAAAAGAATTTTCTGATAGAAACAAACCAATTTTTATGATAACAAATAAAAGTTAAAAATAATATCTCAAAATTTTCGTTTTGAATTATTTTTATTTTTATCACTGACAAATTACAATTAATCATATCAAAAGACTTGACATTGTCATTGTAAGGACACTTCTAGGACAGATGCTGGTATTTCACAGTCTCCATGTAAATATCGCCACTGACAAATCCTCATTAATTCTGAGTTATTCAAAATAATAAATTGCTTCGCAGTTATTTCGTTTGCTCCTCGAAATGTACAAGTAGATGAAAAGTAGATTAGTGCTAGTAACCAACTTTACTAACTTGTCGTAGCCAGTTACTAGTAGCCGACTTTACTTCCTTCTCGTAGCCACCGACTAGTAGCCAGCTTTACCTACTTGTCGTGGCCAGCTATTAGTAGCCAGCTATTTGTAGCCAACTTTACTTACTTCTCGTAGCCAGCTACTAGTAGCCATTTACTAGTAGCTAACTTTACATATCTATACAGCAATATCCCAGCAAATAAAAATATCTCTTTCTAAGGAAGAAATTCTACAAAATCACATGTCAGTTTTGAATACTTTCAATATTCCACAGAACCAAAATGAATTTGAACTACCTTATATATATTAGATTCCAAAACTTCATAAGAATCCTTACAAACAAAGATATATTGCAGGTTCCAGTAAATGTTCAACCAAGCCTCTTTCGTTACTCCTCACTAAGATATTGACAGTAGTGAAGGAAAAACTTCAAGAGTACTGTGCAATTATATATTCAAGAAGTGGTGTGAATCAGATGTGGATACTAAAAAATTCTAAAGAGTTTTTGGACATTTCGAAATCACAAGACTTTACAAATATCAACAGCTTAAAACTTACGACTTTTCAACTTTCTACACAACAATGCCCTACGACAAATTAAAATCCAGGCTTTTTGATATCATTGACAGCAGCTTCTTCAATAAAAATGGCCCCCGTGGGGATCCGGGTTAGAACAGTAAAACAGTTAAACAGTATATAATCAATCAATCAATCAGTAAAGAATGAAACTCGTAATTCTACTTACCTCGTCATTGGTCTTTTGCAAAATTATTTTGTTAAAGCAGATTCTAATTGCACACATAAGTACTCTGAAGTTGACATCAAGAAGATGCTTGAGTTTCTGATTGACAACATCTATGTGGTTTTTGGAGACCAGGTATTCCAACAGTCTTTTGGAATTCCTATGGTACAAATTGCGCTTCGTTATTAGCAGACTTATTTTTATATTCATATGAAGCAGAATTTATGCAAAATCTTATGCGTGAAAAAGAAGAAAACACTTGCTGTGAACTTCAACTCGACATTTAGATATATCGACGACGTATTGTCAATAAATAATGGTAATTTCCATTCCTACGTCGATACGATATATCCTGGTGATCTTGAGATAAAAGACACCACAAAGTCTGACACTTCTGTTTCATACTTGGATATTTTACTTGAAAAAGACACTAATAGTAATCTAATAACGAAGCTATATAATCAACGTGATGACTTTAACTTTTCTATCGTCAACTTCCCTAACTTATGTAACAATATACCTTCATCAGCTGCATACATAGTTTATATATCTGAGTTCATTCGATATGTAAGAGCATGCTTTACTTATGAACAATTTCTAAAACGAGGTAAATTATTGACAAGCAAGTTGACGAAACAAGAATATCAGCAGTTTCGTTTAAAGTCATCATTTAGTAAGTTTTATGGTCGATACAACGACCTTGTCAGCAAATACAGTTTATCATTGAGTCAAATGTTGACTGACGTTTTTCATACCAATTGTTAGTCCATTATTTAAACACTGAATTGACGACGGATTTTTCCCGTTATTTCCTGATCATTACAAGGAGCACACGGTCGGCAGGGGATGCTCACTCCTTCATGGCACCTGATCCCACTTCTGATGTTTCGGGGGTCCATGTTTGCTCTGCTCGTATTTTGTATTGTTTAATGGACTTTGAGATTGTATGCTGTTCGTTATCTCCATATCCTTCTTATAACAGAACAGAAAGAAGAGGAGTGTAAAAGATTTAGGTTCAGATGACGAGGAATCAGCACCAAAGTATAAAAGTTATCGCTGTGAAAGCTACTTAGCTATCAAGAAAGAAATCTGTACTCTAGTAGCTAGTATGGGAACAAATTGCGCTCCGTTATTAGCAGACATATTTTATATTCATACAAAGCAGAATTTATACAAAATCTTATGCATGAAAGAAGGATATAGAGATAACGAACTGTATACAATCTCAAAGTCCCGCCGTGTGCTCCTTGTCATGATCAGAAAATAACGGAAAACATCGGAAACACTTGCTGTGACCTTCAGCTCGACATTTAGATATATCGACGACGTATTGTCAATTAATAATGGTCATTTCCATCCCTACGTCGATACGATATATCTTGGTGAGCTTAAGATTAAAGATACCACAAAATCGAACACTTCTGCTTCTTACTTGGATATTTCACTTGAAAAAACACTATTCTAAAAAGAAATAAATTATAATTTTTTATATTGATAAAGCATGGCAAATTTCTATATAATTTTTTTAAAACCGACCTTCTTTTCTTTTTTCTCTCAAGTTTAAAATCAAAATGAATGTTAAAAACCGTTTATATAAACGAAAGTGAAAATACGTCATTAACTCAACAAGTGAAAAAAAATACTGAATCATATTAAAAGAATAACATTGTTCTGAAAAAATTAACAAGAATGCATTATGCACTGCACTGCACTGGGTACAGAAAATACTGCATTGAACTGAATTAATAAAAAAAAAAAAATACCGTATAAGTGGAAATTTTAGCGAGACGCAAATTTAGCGATTTGTCCTTAAAAACAGGTAATTTATTTTTAGCTAAATGTTATTTTAGCGATTTTAGAATGCATATTAAAGAAGTTATTACAAATAAAACGCAATTAATTTTTAGCGATATTCAAATTCAGCGTTCTCGACACACTCGCTAATACTGCCAAAATTAAATCCTAGCTAAATAGTCTACTTATACGGTAAATGCATTGCACTGAGCAAATTGTGAATGAAAAAATAATGCATTGTACTAAACATAATGAAAGAGAATGCAGTGTTGTAATGGAAGATTTTTTTGTATGCGGCATTGTATTGCACGATGGAAAGCAACGGATATTTTCTTGGATATTTTTTAAGGCTAGACTTGGATTTCCCTCTCATAGTTTTTTTTTAATTTTAAGTTTTTATGAGTAAAGCTCATAGAATTTCTTTGATTCACAAAATAGGATATCACTGGATATAGAGTAACGTATTTACAAGGGTTGATCCAATATTTAATCATATTTTATTTATCTATTAGTGAAAATGCTTGAAAAGTACAAATGATGATATAAATAATTGTTGATCTTACAAATAAATAGATATTTTTAAATATATTTGATAGAAACTTTATGGCAGTTTCCGTAAAAACCGTTGTTTGAAAATGCGTGGGAAACATTAACATGTTCATTATTATTTTTATTCTTAATACTGTAACAGAAATGTGAAAGATTCGCACTAAGTGGCAAATAAAACAGAAATTATGTCTATATTACACTTGCTTGACCTCTTATGAATCTTTGTGCGAGAGTTTTACTGCTTTAAATGGAAATTTAGTTCATAAGTTGATGATTTATTTTTATCTTTAAATTGTTAGACGACGTCAAATTTTAATCAATTAAATTTTAAATTTTGTGAAAATAGCGGAATATAAAGATAGAAACTGTTTTTAAATTTGATTATAAATACATTTAACACCCTTCGTCAATACACACTACACACTTCATGCCGATTTGATCGTCGTATGATATATAAATGGTGACTGTTTTGGAGGTAAACAGTTGAAATTGACACCCAAAGGAAATCCATTCATTGTCAACCGACGCGTTAGCGGAGGTTGACAATAGTTTTCCGAGGGGTGTCAATTTCAACTGTTACCTAGAGGGTGACAGATGAAAAAACAGGCATCATTTATTTTATTATAGTGAATGTCTTATTGATTTAGGATGTCAGAAAAAAATCGTCAACCGTTTTTACATTCACATTTAGAAAGTGTTCGAACTCTACCCTTCTATTTTATTCAAAAGATAGCTTCGAAATAGATTTACCGACCTATTATTTGTTTGTATGATTCTCATAAATCTTAAATATTCGCTAACAGCATGTTTTGTGCGTGGTCTGTTGTTTTCAAGAAAGCTACATGTACATCGGACGCAAGCTTTTGGAAAGTTTATCAAAGTTCTCCGTAATGTCACTGCATACATTATGTTCCATAACTGTAATGGAATTTACAAGGGGCGGGGCATACTGGCGGTGAGATTAACGGTAAGTCCGCTTCACGCATCAGTGCGTAAAGCGGTCCCAGAAAATGAACGCCAGGTTCGCTGTAGCGGACCCAGAGCTGACCCCCGAGCGAACGCAAAGCGAACCCAGAGCGCACCCAAGGCGCACCCAGAGCGGTCCCAAAATTTCTGAAAGCGAACCCGAAGCGGACTCTGATCGAACCCGGGGTCCTCTTCGGGTTCTCTTTGGTTTTAGGATGTGTGAGGTCGGTACTGTATAACCTCTATTCCGATAAAGTGTTTAACCCTAAATTTCTAATCTACGTCTCTTTGTATCCGAAATATTTAAATAAAGCCTAGAAATTCCAAAAGCAGGACACAGTAACCTACTTTTTAGTTAGCATTTTCCAAGAAACAAGATGCATACAATAACAAAGTATGATGAATCCCCTCCCCCGTGTGAAAACTAAACCCTGGGGCCACATATGTCATAATTTTTGAAAGAGGCACCATTGTTCATAATTACCATGCACTTATAGTTCATCAATATAATATCAAGAGACCAAGAGGTAGATTCCCAAAGAATTAATGCCTTTTCACAATATTGTCAACAAAGACCCCTTCTTTCCCCAATGCCCTGACGCCTGGGTTGAACAATTTACAAATACGGAAAAAATATGGAGAATTGTTAGTTTATATTCATTTTTAACGTTTTATTTTAAAGAAAAAAATGATGGTCGTTATACAAACTTTATGAAGAGAACAAAGAAAATTAAAAATGCTCAAAATGAAATAAATGATAGAAAAATATTTGATGATTTATTTATTTTACAATATATTACAAAGAATGTTATTTGTGGATTGTTTTCTTCTTTACAAAATATACACCTTTTTAAAATAATTAATTTTATTGATTGTATATTTGTAAATAAGCAAGTATCACAATATTCAAAAATAAAGTTTGTAGATTTCATAAAATTTTGAATTGGTGAAAAGTACATGCAATGTCAATGCAGAGTATTTGCATTAAAATCCATGATTCATTAGCAAGAAAGTACAGTGAAAGAATGCAGAAATGGAATATTCATCTAATTATTGAATTACATGACAAAAAGTCATCATTTTAATTTTTTTAACAATAAAATACGATTTGTTCATCTTCTTCAGCATAAACTTCACTCCATTATAACGACAGACTCAAGGCCTGCCTACTTTATTAATATTGCTATATATTCTCCATGTTTTATCATTCAGTCAATATGCTGTTGCATCACTAAAATCAAATTAAGCCTTTTTGCAACGTTATGCAGCTTCAATGTTTTGTTATTTATACTAATTGTTAGTCCATTATTTATACACTGAATTGACGACGGATTTTTCCGTTATTTCCTGATCATGACAAGGACCACACAGCGGGTTGACCTGTCAGCAGGGGATGTTCACTCCTCCATGGCACCTGATCCCACCTCTGATGTTTTGGAGGTCCTTGTGTGCCCTTCTCCTATTTTGTATTGTTTTATGGACTTTGAGATTGAACATTGTTTGTTATATATCTCCATATCCTTCTTAGTTTCTCGTAAGCATTTTTTTATGAACGACTTTTGTCTTTTAGTACGTCCCCTAACATATATTTGTATGCAAGAGTGATGGCAAGTTAAATGCTTTACTAAAAAACAGGGTCTTCTAGAACACAGAACTTATATAAAACTTATTTGACTATTTAACATAAACACTCACCAAACCTCGAAGATTAAACGAAAACAACAATAAAACGACACTTTCGAAACTAAAAACAAATCAATTTTATATGCATTAATCTCACCAAAAGACTTTTAGGTATGATATGCAAGCAAGTGACCATCTGCTTCCTAAATTATGAGAACAAGGTTTAGAAAGCCTGAGACATGTCTAAATTTTACAACATATTAAATAATTGTGTGCTTTATTTTAAATTGAAGCACAACATATAGACCTCTCAATTAGGCCGAACATAAGACATCATTAGATTATTTCACAATTTTACATACCTGAAATAAAAAAAATGGGATTTACATAACACCTTTGCAGAAAGAAGAATAGGCTGGTATGAAAAGGTATTAAAATCTTTTAAGTAGTTGTTCGAACAGATGAAATGTTACAACGAAGCGTACATTTGTATACATATCATCAAAGTAGAAAAACGGGTACATGTGTACTAGACCAACAAAGCATATAACAAGTTGTTTCTTGCTTATTGGTATGTTTAAAGGGCATTCTGAAAAATATATCGCACATGGTTTTTTTCTGTCTAGACTGAGGATGCCTTTTGTGACATCTTGCAAAAATAACATGGTTTCATATTTTTTCTTTAATAAAGTGGAATTTCACACATTTGATTATGTATTAAATCTATTCTAAGTTTTGTAGCTTCCTTCAATTCATGAAATGGTTCCTGTCTAAGCGACTCTCGATAAGACTGTAAAGCCCCGTGTAAGTGCCCCACAACTTGCTGACAGATTCCTAGTATCTGTCAGGATATATCTCGACTTTGTAAGGCCACGTATGATCCATCATCGTAGAGCAGCAGTGTGTGTAGATCTGTAAGTGACTGTTTATACTGAGTTGTATTACCTAGTCTATAGTGGGATAAAACAGTCAACATTCCTACTAAAACAGTTGGTGGAATAAAAAACTCGCGTATATTTAGCAGTGTTTAGCTCTGGATCGAAAAGTTTTAATGTTAATTCTTCAATAAGGTATCTATTAGAATGAAATCTGATTGTCACCGCCCAAGCACTTTTAATTCTCCTAGACAAAGACAGACCACTTAAATATTCCCTATACATATATCTACCTCCATGATATTTAATACCATCATGCATAACATAGGGCTTTGATAGTCTTTGTTTAGTCCGGTTAGTAACACAAAGTGCCTCATTGTATCTTCCGGTCCTATAGTAATAGATAGTTAAATACACTGAGTGGGAGATGGTTCCAATCTGCGATGACATTTTCAAGATATTGCAAATCATTCTGTCCAAACAGTACAATTGTTTATGGTTGAAATATGAAGTATTGTTTATAATCTCGAAGGCTACATGAGCAAGAGAATCAGCTGTCCAGATTTGTAGGGTTAACAATTGGTATGGTGTCAGTGATGAATGTAATATTAAGTACTCTAAAGTCCTTAGAAAAATAAAACAATTGTTCAAAGAATTCAAAGAAAAATATGCATAATATACTTCATATGAAAAACAATAATCATTACATCCAATGTCGTAACAATGTCCTCTGGATGAGGGGATCACTAATGACAGATCGTTCAGGGCTGGCTCAAGGAGAGATCTTAGTGTCGGACTAAGGAGTACACAGGATACGCCTAGTCTGAAATACTGATCAAGTTGTTCTAGAAGAGATTAACGTGCAGCACCAACAATTTTGTTCACAAACATATTGTTCTGAGGAATAAAAAAATTGGCAAATTTGCCACGATACACACAGAAAATGAGATACTTAAAACACATCCAAAAGCATTCCAGTAGATTGTTAGGATGCCAACTCAAATGTCCAATTTGTATTAACCAGAACATTGTAGTCTTCATGAAGTAAGAACACAGTAACAGTTCCTCTACGTTTCTATTGATCTCTTCTTTGAGAAATATTTTGAGGAGTCCATAACATAAAAATTGGGTATGATTCAGTTTTTGTTCGGCTAGCGAAAATGACAACCTCCACTCTAGATCATTTCTACTGGAAGTACTTTTACTTCCAATAGGTACACAATGATAACCATTGTTTAAAATATCTTGAAGCACAGTTGCAGGAGGCCATTTGTGCCAACGACATCTTTTTATCCAGTTTTTTGTACAACTTGGCCAATATTTGCAGCTGAAACAAAATGTTTGATCAAATTCAAAAGCTCCAAGATAACCACTCGCACAGGGACCATGAGCAGTAACATTTTGGCTACCTATTTTAATAGATTCATGTTGAAACTGTTCTTGTCTCCATATCAAACTTGATATATAAATTCTACTTTTGAATGTAATGAGTGACGATCTGATGGCTTTGCTGCGATGGGATGTTAAGAGCTGTAGTCTAACAAAACCTGGAGATGTATCTGTGTCTTCCATGAATATGATAGTATGATCACGTGATGGATTATAATCTCTGAACTGAGAAATGTCGTTTATTAGTTTATGACAACTAGACCATGCCATGTAATCCAGGTCAGATGAATCAAACCTGAATCCCTCTCTATGACTTCCACTTAGCATATTTCTTACTGCAAAATGGCTGTGTCTTCCTGAACAGAGATAATGGGCACATGCAAATTGATGTACCATGTTCTTCACGTCCCACACGTCCCTTCTGATGGTCACTTTACTTGGTGTCCCTATCCTACGACTCAGACGTACATAGAGGATCTCTGATAGGCGGGTAGAGTGATCCATTCTGTAAATTATGTATGAAATTGATAATTGTACTTTCGTTAAGATCTGAAATAGTAGACGGGTATTAAAGTTTTCAGAATATAAATTCTTCAAAACTAAGTGTCCCGAACTTAATGAATAATTTTTAAGATAAACATAAATATTTACGTTTATATCAGAAATCGGTTTAATGTTTGTTATATATTTATATAGCATTTATATGTAAAGTTATGCATCATATATTATTTTCAGTTATTATAGAGTCATTAAAGAATATAAACATGTGTTTTCTCTTTACAAGAACAGGTCACTTATATATGTTTTCAATTTTTAAAAAAGGATTTGTTCAAATGGGTTCATTTGGTATTTTAAAATTCTAAATTGTTTTTCTTTATATTTTTAAATTGCCTTGGCAAATATATTGTTAGTGGTTTTTTTTTTTTTTTTTTTTTTTTTTTTAGAAATAACAATTATTAATATTGACTTCAAAACGAACATTGTCCATCTCATCATTATCTTCAGTGCTTTAATTTTTTCATACTTTTTATATCTTTTATCGATTTATGGATTTATGTATTTTCTAAAATTTATTTATGATATTATTCTTTTAATATGTAGGAATGTTATATAAAAATCTTTTTTCTGCTAGAGGATAGTCATTATTACAATACAATACAATAATTTCTATAGCGCATTATAATAATGACACTCTAGTGCGCTTCACATTAAAATATATATATAAACATGCAAAATGGCAAACAAATTACTTTTAAAAAAATACATAATACATATTTGTGCATAAAAATAGGATATCTAAAAGACTTTATGTGTACTAAAAGACCATAAAATATTACGTTGCGTGGGACTCACTTTAACAAATTTACAACTAATGAAACATTAAAAAAGAAAAACATAAATATTAAAGGAACCTGTACTCGATCAGTAAAGCACGAAATAAAAAACATTAAAGATTTTAAGATCAGTTCAGTGTCTTTTTACATTAGGTATATTATTATAAAAACAATGTTTACATTCCCTCGTAAGCTCGTTCAAAGAGGTGAGTTTTAAGACCTTTTTTTAATGCGGAAACAGATCTTGGAATTTTTAAGACACAGAGGAAGAGGGTTCCATAGTGAGGCGGCGGCGTAGTCAAATCGACGACTGCCGTACGTAACAGTTCTAACTTTAGGAACATCCAAAAGAAAAGAACACTGTGAACGTAAGGACCTGGAAGGAGAGTATATTTTGAGAAGCTCGGACAAATAATTTGGAGCACGATTGTTCAATGCATTGTATACAAATAGAAGTATTTTATATTGACTCCTGTATTGGACAGGGAGCCAGTGGAGATCTTTCAAGATTGGGGTCACGTGATCAGATTTCCTGGTACGAGTTATCAGCCGCGCAGCAGTATTTTGAACTTTTTGCAGTTTATTCACAAGTTGCTTATTTATACCATACATCAATGAGTTTGCATAATCGAGTCGGGAAGTCACAAGTGAATTTATCAAAGTTTTACATGCGTTATATATGATATACGGACGGATGCGACCGATTTTCCGGATATTATTGAAGCATGTTCTAACTATTGAACTGCAGTTTTTCTCCATACTAAGAGTCTGGTCGAAAAAGGCACCAAGGTTCTTCACAAAAGGAGAATCACTAATTGAGCTTTCTCCAAAAATAAGATTGAATGTAGAAAGGTCCTTTATTTTATGTTTTTATGGAACGCCATCACTGCCTTATAGCATACAACTATGCATTTATTATACCAATTTATCATTTACGTGATGTGAACATATCTTTACGTTATGTCCATTTTTTATGAGATGATGTAAATATATCTTAACATCATGTCAATGCTGCATTACATGAAATAAATACATTCTTTCATTATGTCAGCACTTTATAACTTGAAGTAAAAAATTCATTATGTGAAGTGATAATGTGTTTATATTGTGTTAAAACTTTATTACGTGAAATGAATGTTTCTTTACATCATTTCATTTCTTTAATATGTGAGGTAAAAATTGTATTACGTCAAGTACATTGTGTTTTATAATTAAACTTATTATTACATGAAATCAAAAGCCCATTCCTTTTTGAGAGTGTATATTTCTATTATATCAAAGCATTATTATGTGATATGGATTTATCTTTATTTTACGGCGAGGGCATCATGATGTGAGGTGAACACAGCTTACCTTTATGTCAGTGATTTATTAGGTGGTGTAAAAAGTGTATAACATAATGTAAACATATCTTTATATTATATCAACACTTTATTACAGTATGTCAAAATTAACTCTTTATCATGTTGATTCCCAAAGTTCATTACCTGATGTTGAAATACATTTACATTATCTCAAAGCTGTATATCTAGTATATAATGAGTTATGACGACCGTGTTTTAATGACTGGTAAGAAGGGGAGGGGCTGATTGATTTGGACGAATTACAGGCACATAATATCAACCCCCCTCCTTTCCCAGACATAACTTTACTATAGAAAATGTAATGTTCATTGAAACTGTACAGCCCACATTCCCTACTTTTTGCTGAAGTATTGTCCACTAAGGGTAATGCAGTATATCTGGAAAAAATAGGACTGATCGAAGTTGGACCGATCCCATGAAATAGGATTAACTGGTTTTGACAATTTTTTTCTTGGCTTGTCAAGTTTTTTTCGGGTAAATATTTTTTTCTGGCTGACCCCCTCTTTCAAAAAAAGATGCTACGTCACTGGAATCAGTAAATTTTTTAACCATTCCAGGGCCACAATTCTATTACAAAAATCTACCAGTCGCTCATCTAAATCAATTGAATAGGCTTAGTAAGCATGCATGGGCACATATCAGTGGTGGATATGGGAATCTTGAACAAGGAAGGGGGCGGTATATGGTTGGAGATCAAGGGCGAAAAGCGGAGAAGCTTTCAGGCTTTATAGTTTTACAGAAAAAAGTTTTCAACTTAATTCATCTAAACTTAATGTGAAGCTAATGCAATGTCTTACAAAGTTTAAGACTTTAAAAAAATTGTTGCACGATTTATTTAATAATCAGATTAAAGTAATCACCATTGAATTTCGACGTGACTTTAATTCACAGTCGCAGTGTTAAAAGTGTCATTCACAAATCGCTGAGAATCTCTTCTACGACAGTTTTCTCTCCCGCCATTGTCAGTGCTCGCGGAACGCGGAAAATACGTTATGTTCATATAAAGGCCGAGGATACCCGTGTTCGCATAACGTAATAGTGAATCGACATAATGTAGAAGAGTGCGCACAGTATGATATGAGCTTTTCACATCAGTTAGTAAAAACTAAGTTGTCATGAAAAGTAAACATAACGAAATGCAAGTTGACGAAATATAATTTTAGTATGTGTAAATGTCATAAAGAGTTGACATAATGTAAAGGAAAGTTAACACAATGTAATAGTAGTGTGGGTAAATGTCATAAAGAGTTGACATGATGTAAAGGAAAGTTAACACAATGCAATGGTAGTGTTGGTTAATGTCATTAAGAGCTGACATAATGTAACGGAAGGTTGACACAATGCAATAGTAGTGTAGGTTAATGTCATAAAGAGTTGACATAATGTAATGGAAGGTTGACACAATGCAATAGTAGTGTTCTGCTATAAGGCAGTGACGGCGTTCCATATGTTTTGGACAAAAGAACATCAATTCAGTCTTTTCATGATTTAACTTTAAAAGATTAGTGCACATCCATAATTTTATTTCGACGAGACAAGCACTGAGAGAAGAAGCCACATTATTCAAGTCTTCGTTTGGCTCAATAACGAGATATATTTGGGTATCATCTGCATAGCAGTGATACCGCATTTGATGACGCTTGCATATATTTCCTTTAGGTTTCGAAAACAAACAGTACAACCGGGGTCCAAGAACCGAGCCCTGAGGCACACCGATTCCAAGCGATTCCGCATTTGATAAGGTTGAACCTATCGAAACTCTCTGACTCCTGTCAGTTAAATAGGATTTTATCCATGACAGCACAGAGCCGGATATCCCGTATGAGTATTCAAGACGATGGAAAAGAATCTGGTGGTCTATAACATCGAACGCGGCCGACAGATCGAGCATGACAAGTACAGTATAGGAATTGTTGTCTAAGGAGGTAGCGATGTCGTTGTGAACACGCAACAGTGCAGTTTCGGTTGAGTGATACGAACGATATGCAGATTGTAGAGAATCGTGCAAATGGTTTGAGTCTAGGTGATGTTCTAGGCGATTTCCAACGACTTTCTCAATAACCTTTGAAAGGAATGATAAATTTGAAACAGGTCTATAGTTTTTTAATTCGTTCGTGTCTAGGTTATGTTTATTCAATAATGGCTTAATAATAGCCTGTTTGAAATCCTTCGGCATGACAGATAGACTTAACGATTTATTAACCAATTCAGTGATGAAAGGTACGAATTGTTCAGCGCAGTTTCGGACTATCGATGTTGGCACCGCATCGAGTGCGCATGATTTTGGTGGCATAGACAATAGGAGTTTCCTAATCTCATCACCAGACGTCGGATCAAATGAAGTCAATGGTACACCCGTAAACGGCACATCAGACGACAGTGCATCGGCATGATGATCATTCACGGAATTTGATGACAACAAAAATGATCTGATGTTCTGAATCTTAGACACAAAATATTTGCTGAATTTATTTGATAAGATATTGTCACTAATACATTCCGGAAGAGGTGTGTCATGCTTATTTCCCATGAGTTTATTTGTAATGGAATATAAACTCTAACTATCCGAACCACATTCAATGATTTTGTTCGAATAATACGACTGCTTGCTTAGAAACAACAATTTTGAATGTTCAATACATTTTTCTAAAAACATTTCACGGTGAACAGTCAACTCGGTACGTCTCCATACGCGTTCAGCTTTGCGGTTTTTCTCGCTTTGAATCGCGAAGTTCTTCAGAGAGCCACTCTGTATTTGGTCTCACAACAATGGTTTTTGTTTGTAATGGAGCATGTTGCTCAATTAGAGCCCTCATATCTGTGTCATATCGTTGTACGAGTTCATCAGGTGATAAATCACGATGATACTTCGATAATGAAGTTATGACATCTTCTCTGAATTTATGAATAGCAATGTTTTTGAGTTTCCTAAACGATACAGATTTCCGCATTTTAGGTGGTTTAGACAGACATAGCGATGAATATATTCCTTTATGATCTACAGTAGATAAGCCCCGCAAATCAGAAAGAAAATGGTCGTCAACAATGGGGGGATTCGTCAAAATATGACTATTTTCACGTGTAATAACGAAGTCCAATGTATGCCCATGCTTATGAGTTGGAGCGGATATGTGTCGCACAAGACCATATACTCTTGGAGCATCGCATGGAATTGTCTGGAAGTCGGATCGTCAGATTTTTCGAGATGCAAATTGACATCACCTGTCATGAACAGTTCCTCCGGTGCGATGACATGCTGATTCAAATATAGGGACCATTCCTCGAAAAAATCTTGCATTTTCAGATTGTTTGTTTTTGATATAGGTGGGCGGTAAACAATGCAGATGCGAGAATTTGTTGCAAGAGAAGAAATGATACAATCAAGATGTTCAAAGTATGAAAATTCCATGTCTGACTTAATTTGTTCTACCTTAATGTTATTGCTAAAAATCATTGCAACTCCCCCTCCTTTTCGATTTGATCTAGGTATGTGAATGCATTTGTATCCCTCTGGTACTAGCTCTTGCAAAACCACATTATCAATATCACTACCCAACCAAGTTTCAGTGATAGCCATTATGTCAATTTTGTTTGAAACTATCATATCAGAAATAGCAAGAGTCTTATTCTTTACAGATCTACAATTCATAGTTAACAGTTTTATGTTCACAGTATCTTGACGCGAGCTGCGCGGTTCCAATTTCATTTTGATAAGATTTTCTGTATCTAAAGTCCTTGAATGAACTTTAGATTTCCGTACTGATGATACCTTTGTTGGGATATTTGTGATAAATTTATTTCTGTCATCATCCAAACTGACTAGATTTTTAGGATTTACACATTTTTGTTGACAGGTGTAAAAAACGTCCTTTACCCCGGTTAAGGATATACGATCCTCAGCCAGGAAGGATAACTCTTTAATTTCTAATTTAATTCAAAAAGTATTAAAATAAGGCTTGATCCACACAAAATTGAAATTTTTTTATGCAACAATTTTCATTTTATGCATCCAATTGTGATTCAAAAGTCTTCAAGTCTTGGCATGCACTTTATTTAAAAAGTTGACATTTGTACCTCATAAAATGAAGTAAAACTTGCATATTTTTAAAAAATTAAATTTCTTTTAATTTAGCCTTAGTTACCAATGTTTATATGCATGATTTGAAATTAGAAGTGATTTACAGTGTTTTCTTTCATCTGGATAAATGAAGGAAACACTTCATACACTATGCACTATGAAACAATGGAAGTAAGTAGGAGAAAGTAAAGTCCAAATAATTGTAAAATTCATGAAATTTTCTTTAAAAGCCTGGATACCTATGATTTTTATTCCTAAAATGTATTTCTTGATCAATTATCAATTAAAAGATATGCAGTAGGTAGTTCAAATCGCATTTCCTGAAAAATTATTCGAGATTTACTAATTTTCCCTATATAATATGATTAAATTTAAAGATGAATTTTAAAGAAACACCGTGGGTAAATACATTTTAATTTGAGAATTTAGAGACATCTTTGTGAGCATTTTCAATTACTCAATGCCTGATTTTCAGAACCTGAGGATCTGATAACCTTAAAACAGTGATTTTTCTTTTACACGTCGACCAGCCTTTGTTCCGCGCTTGCGGCGATGTGAGATCGAGTTCACTATCTGACCGTGTACAGATCGATACGATGCATTGAATGGATTCATGGTCTGTTGGTCACAGTGTAAAACTATGTTACGATTCCAAACACTGGACATGTCATAAAATCCAAAATTTTCCACAAATATTTGTAGACCGTCGTACTCACCAAAGCACAGTAAAGATCCACACAAAATTTGAAAAAATAAGAATCTGTATATCATTGTTAAACACAATAAATGCAGGAGCGGGAGCAGCCGTGACATACAGCGCTGACCACAACTCAACTAATCATTATGACTATTATATCATATTATATATAGTAATTATAGTATTATTTATATATATAATAATTGGAGGTCATTTTAAGTAACATTTAATAGTTGTGTATTTATATTTATTTAAATCATGGCTCTTGAGGAAAAGACTTGGACTGCAGTTTTCGATCAAATGTTTACAAGGTATTATCTATATAAAATCTCACAAAATGTTACGTTACTTTTAGCATAAAAGTAATAAAAATTTGGTTTTAATACAATATTTTGGAGTTTGACTTAAATTTATTTTAAAAAAGAAGGTTAGATTTTACCCAGTACTCTTCTTAACGATTTGGGAAGAAAACCTGTAGTTCCTTATCCAATAAATCCAATTAACGTTAACAGACATGAATAAAATGGCGCCTCGTCAATCCGGACTCCTCCGTCTCGAACAAAATCATCTGGATAAATGAATCGTCCGCAGTGAAGTGAATCACTTATCCAAAATTAGATACTATTTTCTTTCTCTCAAATCATGTACATATGCACACACTGGTACGAGTGTATATTATGTGTGATAACGTGGAAAAATCGGTTCCCAAAAATATCTCCCAGATTAACGCACTGTTTATATCATAGAGTTTTCCTACCTGATTTTAAGATCTGTTAAAAATATTATTGCACCAAAGGTTCCAACTATCTAACATCCAATCCAATTAGAACTGGGGAAAAACTTTGTTCTTTTTAGTTAACAAATAGACCATATGTTTCTAAACATAAATATTCTAAAAATAATTGAAAAAAGATTAACAATAATTAAACAACTTTTTGTTTGTTTGTTTGGCGTCCATTTCGAGAAATGTTCACATATGTTGTGACTTTCAGTTTGATAGTTCAAATTTTCACACCTATACCCAGCAATCAGGGCCAGTAAGCAGTAAATATCTTTTTCATGCTGCACCCACTGCGACACAGAGAGGGGTCTTGACTAATGCAAAAGACTGGTCTTGACGTTCTGCAGTGGCGGTATTCAAGCCTCAGACATAAAATCTTCTTAGTAAGGAAGATAGAGTATATTAAAAAAATAATTTAAAACTATTTAAAACTATTACGTAGTATTTCTAATCAGCCTACCAGACTTATTTTATTTTAATGTGAACATTGGTTATCAGACAAAAAAACAGCAAGAAAGTGAAGATAAAATTTGAAATTTTATTTCGTTCTTATCATTTTTAATTTAATTTTTTTTTATTTGTACTAAGTATAAAACTTGTCGTTAAATGCCTTAAGTAAAGAATAAGAAATTGAAAAAAAATAAAATTGTAATTATTTAGCCTTAATTTTTTTTCATGTGTATTTTTAACGTTGTTTGAGGTATTCATTGTTTTGTCACAATGACACTGCACGTGAATACAGCTTCAAATCCGGTGCATATGTAGCAATGGTCGGAGCTAGCTGAATATATGAGCAGGAGAAATTGTTTTGCTAGTTTATTGCACGTTTTTTTTTAACATTTCGATGTCTTACGCACAGCGAATGGTAAATACGGAAAATAAAGGTTGTAGTCTGGACATTTGTTTGTTTTCTACGACAGAAGTTCATTAATGAAAATGGAATTATCAGGCAGCCTTCAATGACATATTTTTTTTTAAATCCGGCCTGGACTATATAACAAATTAATTATGGACTATTTCGATGGTGAATATGGTTTGTTATTCATAAAAGGTCAATATTTACCGAGGCTAGGGATTATATTCTGGCAAATAACAAACCATATTCACCACCGAAGGAGTCCATAATTGTATATAATTCAGCACACTTTAAATGTTTCAGTCACCAAACATCCTCTTAAATATTAAGCAGTAAGTAAACTAGACCCGATTTTGAGATTCCAAGAGTTAAAACTTTGAGGAGTACATTCCGAAATAATGTTTACTTATTGAAAATTTTGTAGATGATGCACATCCTTCTAGAGACAAAAGAACTCTTTTCTTTGTCCTGAGGAAGGGACAGGGCGTCCCGAAAATTTGGCAATTTTTATTGTTCGTGTCGTTGGTCATTTTTAGTGCTTTTTATAAATTTCCATCCGTGACCTTGTATCTACTTGATAGATCCGACATTTAGGATATACAGTGTTGTTGGTTTTTTTAGTTATATATATATATATATATATATATATATATATATATATATATATATATATATATATATATATATATATATATATATATATATATACAAGTTACAAAAAAAGCTTACTTTTTTGTAATTAGCAGATTAGTCAACCTAGTACATTCAGCCTCTGACAGGAAGTGGTACATACTGCTCAATTTGGATTATCCTTCTTTGATAGATATTTCATGTAATAATAAGCAAAAAAGGACAAAAGAGTTAGTATACGTACTATTCAGAACATTTGGGTTCCCCTTACTCTGAATTTGCAAAAAAAATGCATGTTTACGTACATACATTCTCCAAATTGCTGTAGAACAAGCAAACTCTACTCTACAATAGACACAGGAAGAAACAAGACCTTTCGGTTAAAACTGAAAGGCGGCTTTCAGTAACTTTTCAGTGGCCCTTCAGCCACTGAATGGCACATACATTTCAGTGACCTTTCAGTTGCCTTTCAGTCACATTTCAGAAACCTTTCAGTCACCATTCAGCGGACACATTTCCGTCAACTTTCACTGGCCTTTCCATCAACTTTCAGTGACCTTTCCATCAACTTTCAGTGACCTTTCCATCGTCTTTCAGTGACCTTTCCGCCGACTTTCAGTGACTCTTCTGTCGTCTTTCAGTGACCATTCCGTCGACTTTCAGTGACCTTTCTGTTGTCTTTCAGTGACCTTTCCGTCGACTTTCAGTGACCTTTTTGTTGTCTTTCAGTGACCTTTCCGCCATCTTTTAGTGATATTTAAGTCTCAATTTAGCAATTTTTTCACTAGCGTTTTATTTTATAATAAGATATTTTTCCTTAACAAGTAAACAATATTTTGAATAAAGATTTATAATTCAATCTTATTATTTTTTTTTTACTTATCGTGATCAAATTCGGGTACCTTAAACTATATATAAGTAATTATCATAATTTTATAAAATATGTGAGACTTATTCAAAATGATTTTTAATTTTCTAGTTACATTTAGAAAACAAAAATTCTTCAAGTGATAAAAAATGATGATCCGATAACCGATTCAAAATTTAAATAAATGCATAACATTCTATAGTGCTTATACGTGTATTTTTTCATGGAAATATATAGTTTTGATTGATGAGACATAATTTATATTACTTAAACCATTTCTGGAAGATCGCAAGTATTACTGATCAATTTCGTTTCTTAATTATGTCACTGTCAAAACTGCAGGATATTTAGTTTTTGAAAGACATTATTTTAAATTCATTTTTATTAGAATAAATAGATCGTTTATACATGCCTCTTGTATAAAAAAAATTTAGTAGATTTTAGCTTTCTAAATGATATTGATTTAATAAAATCATTCTACTAAGTTTCTAGATAGAGAATGTACAACGATCTTAAATCTTTGACACAGGAACAGGTGCCCGTCTCGATAATTGTCATCATCCCGATAGGAGATGAGTAATTAATTAGTCTGTCCCCAAAATCCGAGCAACTAACATAGAATATACAAAATATATACAAGATATATACACATCGCAGGTCCTTGATACAACAGGTGAAATGATTGTTCCATCGATCATTATAAATTAATTGATTTTAAATCCTCATTTCTCAAAAAGAAGTCGTAGCGTAATCGATAAGGTCACGGACATCGAAGCAGGAGACCAGGGTTCGATTCTGGGCAGCGAAGGATTTTTTTTCTTGTATTAATTTTTTTCCAATTTTTTTTATTCGGAATTAGATACATTTAATGCTATTATACCAGGAAAAAGTGAAATAAAAATTCTAGGTAAAAAATAAGCAGATTATTCAATAAAAAGATTCAACTGAATGATCACGGAAAGGTCACTGAAATGTATGTGCCATTCAGTCGACTGAATGGTAACTGAATGATCACGGAAAGGTCACGGGAAAGGGTCTTTTCAGTGACCTTTCAGTGACCATTCAGTGGCCATTCAGCCACCATTCAGTCGACTGAATGGTGGATTTTCATCCTGTGAGAAAAGTACAACATGATTAAAAAGCATATCTTAAACTTTCAATGGTTAAACTCAGGAGAAACATACTATTTGCCTTTGTCCCAGATATATCGACTACTAAGTACAAAGGGGGAGAAGGGTTTTTAGAAGGTTACATGTATATTTAAATGCAAATAAATTCTACCTGTCATGTAGTGGAGCAAAATATTAGCAACTACGTTCTTGAAAACACTTTTCCATGTCCAGAAAGATAATTTGGTCTGATATGCCACCATAGACAATTCAGACAATCATGTCCAACATTTCTAAAGAGTGGAGAAAGTCAATAGGGCCAAACATCCCATGTAAAATGTTGAACACCCAACTAACTTACATCCCCTGTCTTGGTCAATCACAGATTAGTGTCAGCAATCACACAGCAAAAGTTGAATTTCAAAAGCTGAAAAGAAAAAGAGAAAATGTTAGAGACTGTACAGCAGTTTGGCAACAGATCAAGTTGAAGGCTGACATAGTAGAAAGGTACAAATTTGTACAAACTTACAAGAGGGAGGTGATAATATACCTTTATACCTTTATTTAAGGCTACTGTAGATTTATACTGCTCATATTTTAGATTGATGATATAGTAGAGAAATGCAAATTGGAACAAACTTAAGAGATAGATGATTATATATCTTTAGTTAAGGCTACTGCAGATTTGTATTGTTGTCTTGTTTTCAGAAAACAATATGTCTCTGGTACTGCTTGGAATTTGCTCACCTTTGATTAGAAAGTGGCATGAAATCATAGGAATAGAATGAGACACCCACTGCAAGTCACCCTAACGCATTAAGTATGAATGAATAAATAAAACATTTTTTTTTATTTTAAAGCACTTTAAACTTTAATTCATAATTGATGAATATTTGAGCGTCAACAATGATTACAGATACCAAGTAAACAACGTTTTGAGGAATGAGGAATTTCCTATCCTCTAATATCTGAGAATAAAACAATAAAATCCTAGAAATATACAAACGTGTTTGTACTCCATTTCAGATTTTAAAACAGGATAAGCGAGAAATGGGTCCTATGTCAACGAAAAAATAAATGCAGAATCAAACTTTATAGTGCATAAATATTTGGCACACATTAAAAGCAGATATCATGTAATACATACTTACTGCACACTCAGGTGTCTCTCCCACCTTTCAAATTTTAAAATCAATTGAAATTCAAAATCTTTAAAGT
>NW_026925301.1:0-25757 GCF_032062105.1 Saccostrea cuccullata
ACGGTTTTTAAAGGGAAAGGAAATTTTTTTGTTGCGAGCAAAAAGTTTTTAGTTTTAGGGTTTTTCCAACGGAAGCCCTTCAATTCTATTGTTTTTTTCACTTTTATTATGTCCCCCCGAACGAAGTCGGGGACGACATATTGATATTGTACGCATGTTTTTTTTATCCAGGCTGTTTCTCGGAGATGGCTGGGACAATCTTCCTGAAACTTTCCTTCAAGGACGATCACTGGTTGTAGTTGTGCAGTGAGGTCGTTCAGTTCCAATATGTCTACCGTTGCCATGGAAACCTGTAAAAAGCGACAAATTTTGTCCGAGAGTGTTCTCTCTGGTCCCTTAAACGTTCGTCATGAAACTTTTCTTATTTTAATGATTAGTATCTGTAGTTCTGCAACTCGTATTTAAAATTTTCATATAATCAATTTTTGCCATGGAAAAGGTGAAAGTTAAAATTCTTTAATTTCGATTTTCTCAATAACTACTCAGGCAATCGTTTTGAATCAAACGTTATGATGGCTATTTACTATGTTCAAGACGCCCCCCCCTTTTTTTATGAAGCACACAGCCAAGTAGAATACACAGATATAACATATACAACTTACAAGTAACTTTTTAAAATCTTCATTCATAAAATTCAGTTCCCGTCATGTGATATTTTGCCATCATTCATTCTCCTTCTGTTTTGTCTCTTGAATTTATAAATATTTTATTTTATCTATATAAAAAAAAAATAACGATTGTCAGCTGCATTTATTATCATTTCGCGTTTTCTTGTATATCTATCACTTGTATATTATTCATTTCATTAGATAGTGCAAGTATAAATTAAAAAAATTGTACGTCATTTCCATAGTTTTTATTCATTCATAAATTCTTTGATCCGCTCCTGATGGTTCACAAAGCCTTGATCACCACTGTATACAAAACATTCATCTCGCCGAAAATGTTCATGATTCCGCTAAACTGAGAAAGTTCACACATGATTTATTATCTCATAACACACATCAGCTCTCTGCAATGCAGAAATGCTCGAACTGAAGGGGAAAATTCAGGAGTTATTGATGAGAAAAATTCAGGAGTTATTATGTCGCCGCGAACGAAGTCGGGGACGACATATTGATATTGTACGCATGTTTTTTTTATCCAGGCTGTTTCTCGGAGATGGCTGGGACAATCTTCCTGAAACTTTCCTTCAAGGACGATCACTGGTTGTAGTTGTGCAGTGAGGTCGTTCAGTTCCAATATGTCTACCGTTGCCATGGAAACCTGTAAAAAGCGACAAATTTTGTCCGAGAGTGTTCTCTCTGGTCCCTTAAACGTTCGTCATGAAACTTTTCTTATTTTAATGATTAGTATCTGTAGTTCTGCAACTCGTATTTAAAATTTTCATATAATCGATTATTGCCATGGAAACCAGGTGAAAGTTAAAATTCTTTAATTTCGATTTTCTCAATAACTACTCAGGCAATCGTTTTGAAACTTTCAATGTTTATTCCTTGCAATGTGTCAAAGTGATTTCTACTTTCAAAATAATTGTAATGAGTCGCTCACGATTGCCATAGAAACGAAACAGAAAAAAAGATTCAGATGTACACATGTGTTCTCCAAGGTCTAGGTCAAAGGGTCAAAGTTCGTCGTATCCAATAAAAGTTCTTTTCACAAGGATTACATATTTGAAATACGAAAGCCCTAGTACTTACCGTTCAAACGTTATGATGGCTATTTACTATGTTCAAGACGCCCCCCCCCCCCTTTTTTTATGAAGCACACAGCCAAGTAGAATACACAGATATAACATATACAACTTACAAGTAACTTTTTAAAATCTTCATTCATAAAATTCAGTTCCCGTCATGTGATATTTTGCCATCATTCATTCTCCTTCTGTTTTGTCTCTTGAATTTATAAATATTTTATTTTATCTATATAAAAAAAAAATAACGATTGTCAGCTGCATTTATTATCATTTCGCGTTTTCTTGTGTATCTATCACTTGTATATTATTCATTTCATTAGATAGTGCAAGTATAAATTAAAAAATTTGTACGTCATTTCCATAGTTTTTATTCATTCATAAATTCTTTGATCCGCTCCTGATGGTTCACAAAGCCTTGATCACCACTGTATACAAAACATTCATCTCGCCGAAAATGTTCATGATTCCGCTAAACTGAGAAAGTTCACACATGATTTATTATCTCATAACACACATCAGCTCTCTGCAATGCAGAAATGCTCGAACTGAAGGGGAAAATTCAGGAGTTATTGATGAGAAAAATTCAGGAGTTATTATGTCGCCCCGAACGAAGTCGGGGACGACATATTGATATTGTACGCATGTTTTTTTTATCCAGGCTGTTTCTCGGAGATGGCTGGGACAATCTTCCTGAAACTTTCCTTCAAGGACGATCACTGGTTGTAGTTGTGCAGTGAGGTCGTTCAGTTCCAATATGTCTACCGTTGCCATGGAAACCTGTAAAAAGCGACAAATTTTGTCCGAGAGTGTTCTCTCTGGTCCCTTAAACGTTCGTCATGAAACTTTTCTTATTTTAATGATTAGTATCTGTAGTTCTGCAACTCGTATTTAAAATTTTCATATAATCGATTATTGCCATGGAAACCAGGTGAAAGTTAAAATTCTTTAATTTCGATTTTCTCAATAACTACTCAGGCAATCGTTTTGAAACTTTCAATGTTTATTCCTTGCAATGTGTCAAAGTGATTTCTACTTTCAAAATAATTGTAATGAGTCGCTCACGATTGCCATAGAAACGAAACAGAAAAAAAGATTCAGATGTACACATGTGTTCTCCAAGGTCTAGGTCAAAGGGTCAAAGTTCGTCGTATCCAATAAAAGTTCTTTTCACAAGGATTACATATTTGAAATACGAAAGCCCTAGTACTTACCGTTCAAACGTTATGATGGCTATTTACTATGTTCAAGACGCCCCCCCCCCCTTTTTTTATGAAGCACACAGCCAAGTAGAATACACAGATATAACATATACAACTTACAAGTAACTTTTTAAAATCTTCATTCATAAAATTCAGTTCCCGTCATGTGATATTTTGCCATCATTCATTCTCCTTCTGTTTTGTCTCTTGAATTTATAAATATTTTATTTTATCTATATAAAAAAAAAATAACGATTGTCAGCTGCATTTATTATCATTTCGCGTTTTCTTGTATATCTATCACTTGTATATTATTCATTTCATTAGATAGTGCAAGTATAAATTAAAAAATTTGTACGTCATTTCCATAGTTTTTATTCATTCATAAATTCTTTGATCCGCTCCTGATGGTTCACAAAGCCTTGATCACCACTGTATACAAAACATTCATCTCGCCGAAAATGTTCATGATTCCGCTAAACTGAGAAAGTTCACACATGATTTATTATCTCATAACACACATCAGCTCTCTGCAATGCAGAAATGCTCGAACTGAAGGGGAAAATTCAGGAGTTATTGATGAGAAAAATTCAGGAGTTATTATGTCGCCCCGAACGAAGTCGGGGACGACATATTGATATTGTACGCATGTTTTTTTTATCCAGGCTGTTTCTCGGAGATGGCTGGGACAATCTTCCTGAAACTTTCCTTCAAGGACGATCACTGGTTGTAGTTGTGCAGTGAGGTCGTTCAGTTCCAATATGTCTACCGTTGCCATGGAAACCTGTAAAAAGCGACAAATTTTGTCCGAGAGTGTTCTCTCTGGTCCCTTAAACGTTCGTCATGAAACTTTTCTTATTTTAATGATTAGTATCTGTAGTTCTGCAACTCGTATTTAAAATTTTCATATAATCGATTATTGCCATGGAAACCAGGTGAAAGTTAAAATTCTTTAATTTCGATTTTCTCAATAACTACTCAGGCAATCGTTTTGAAACTTTCAATGTTTATTCCTTGCAATGTGTCAAAGTGATTTCTACTTTCAAAATAATTGTAATGAGTCGCTCACGATTGCCATAGAAACGAAACAGAAAAAAAGATTCAGATGTACACATGTGTTCTCCAAGGTCTAGGTCAAAGGGTCAAAGTTCGTCGTATCCAATAAAAGTTCTTTTCACAAGGATTACATATTTGAAATACGAAAGCCCTAGTACTTACCGTTCAAACGTTATGATGGCTATTTACTATGTTCAAGACGCCCCCCCCCTTTTTTTTATGAAGCACACAGCCAAGTAGAATACACAGATATAACATATACAACTTACAAGTAACTTTTTTAAAATCTTCATTCATAAAATTCAGTTCCCGTCATGTGATATTTTGCCATCATTCATTCTCCTTCTGTTTTGTCTCTTGAATTTATAAATATTTTATTTTATCTATATAAAAAAAAAATAACGATTGTCAGCTGCATTTATTATCATTTCGCGTTTTCTTGTATATCTATCACTTGTATATTATTCATTTCATTATATAGTGCAAGTATAAATTAAAAAATTTGTACGTCATTTCCATAGTTTTTATTCATTCATAAATTCTTTGATCCGCTCCTGATGGTTCACAAAGCCTTGATCACCACTGTATACAAAACATTCATCTCGCCGAAAATGTTCATGATTCCGCTAAACTGAGAAAGTTCACACATGATTTATTATCTCATAACACACATCAGCTCTCTGCAATGCAGAAATGCTCGAACTGAAGGGGAAAATTCAGGAGTTATTGATGAGAAAAATTCAGGAGTTATTATGTCGCCCCGAACGAAGTCGGGGACGACATATTGATATTGTACGCATGTTTTTTTTATCCAGGCTGTTTCTCGGAGATGGCTGGGACAATCTTCCTGAAACTTTCCTTCAAGGACGATCACTGGTTGTAGTTGTGCAGTGAGGTCGTTCAGTTCCAATATGTCTACCGTTGCCATGGAAACCTGTAAAAAGCGACAAATTTTGTCCGAGAGTGTTCTCTCTGGTCCCTTAAACGTTCGTCATGAAACTTTTCTTATTTTAATGATTAGTATCTGTAGTTCTGCAACTCGTATTTAAAATTTTCATATAATCGATTATTGCCATGGAAACCAGGTGAAAGTTAAAATTCTTTAATTTCGATTTTCTCAATAACTACTCAGGCAATCGTTTTGAAACTTTCAATGTTTATTCCTTGCAATGTGTCAAAGTGATTTCTACTTTCAAAATAATTGTAATGAGTCGCTCACGATTGCCATAGAAACGAAACAGAAAAAAAGATTCAGATGTACACATGTGTTCTCCAAGGTCTAGGTCAAAGGGTCAAAGTTCGTCGTATCCGATAAAAGTTCTTTTCACAAGGATTACATATTTGAAATACGAAAGCCCTAGTACTTACCGTTCAAACGTTATGATGGCTATTTACTATGTTCAAGACGCCCCCCCCTTTTTTTATGAAGCACACAGCCAAGTAGAATACACAGATATAACATATACAACTTACAAGTAACTTTTTAAAATCTTCATTCATAAAATTCAGTTCCCGTCATGTGATATTTTGCCATCATTCATTCTCCTTCTGTTTTGTCTCTTGAATTTATAAATATTTTATTTTATCTATATAAAAAAAAAATAACGATTGTCAGCTGCATTTATTATCATTTCGCGTTTTCTTGTATATCTATCACTTGTATATTATTCATTTCATTAGATAGTGCAAGTATAAATTAAAAAATTTGTACGTCATTTCCATAGTTTTTATTCATTCATAAATTCTTTGATCCGCTCCTGATGGTTCACAAAGCCTTGATCACCACTGTATACAAAACATTCATCTCGCCGAAAATGTTCATGATTCCGCTAAACTGAGAAAGTTCACACATGATTTATTATCTCATAACACACATCAGCTCTCTGCAATGCAGAAATGCTCGAACTGAAGGGGAAAATTCAGGAGTTATTGATGAGAAAAATTCAGGAGTTATTATGTCGCCCCGAACGAAGTCGGGGACGACATATTGATATTGTACGCATGTTTTTTTTATCCAGGCTGTTTCTCGGAGATGGCTGGGACAATCTTCCTGAAACTTTCCTTCAAGGACGATCACTGGTTGTAGTTGTGCAGTGAGGTCGTTCAGTTCCAATATGTCTACCGTTGCCATGGAAACCTGTAAAAAGCGACAAATTTTGTCCGAGAGTGTTCTCTCTGGTCCCTTAAACGTTCGTCATGAAACTTTTCTTATTTTAATGATTAGTATCTGTAGTTCTGCAACTCGTATTTAAAATTTTCATATAATCGATTATTGCCATGGAAACCAGGTGAAAGTTAAAATTCTTTAATTTCGATTTTCTCAATAACTACTCAGGCAATCGTTTTGAAACTTTCAATGTTTATTCCTTGCAATGTGTCAAAGTGATTTCTACTTTCAAAATAATTGTAATGAGTCGCTCACGATTGCCATAGAAACGAAACAGAAAAAAAGATTCAGATGTACACATGTGTTCTCCAAGGTCTAGGTCAAAGGGTCAAAGTTCGTCGTATCCAATAAAAGTTCTTTTCACAAGGATTACATATTTGAAATACGAAAGCCCTAGTACTTACCGTTCAAACGTTATGATGGCTATTTACTATGTTCAAGACGCCCCCCCCCCCTTTTTTTATGAAGCACACAGCCAAGTAGAATACACAGATATAACATATACAACTTACAAGTAACTTTTTAAAATCTTCATTCATAAAATTCAGTTCCCGTCATGTGATATTTTGCCATCATTCATTCTCCTTCTGTTTTGTCTCTTGAATTTATAAATATCTTATTTTATCTATATAAAAAAAAAATAACGATTGTCAGCTGCATTTATTATCATTTCGCGTTTTCTTGTATATCTATCACTTGTATATTATTCATTTCATTAGATAGTGCAAGTATAAATTAAAAAATTTGTACGTCATTTCCATAGTTTTTATTCATTCATAAATTCTTTGATCCGCTCCTGATGGTTCACAAAGCCTTGATCACCACTGTATACAAAACATTCATCTCGCCGAAAATGTTCATGATTCCGCTAAACTGAGAAAGTTCACACATGATTTATTATCTCATAACACACATCAGCTCTCTGCAATGCAGAAATGCTCGAACTGAAGGGGAAAATTCAGGAGTTATTGATGAGAAAAATTCAGGAGTTATTATGTCGCCCCGAACGAAGTCGGGGACGACATATTGATATTGTACGCATGTTTTTTTTATCCAGGCTGTTTCTCGGAGATGGCTGGGACAATCTTCCTGAAACTTTCCTTCAAGGACGATCACTGGTTGTAGTTGTGCAGTGAGGTCGTTCAGTTCCAATATGTCTACCGTTGCCATGGAAACCTGTAAAAAGCGACAAATTTTGTCCGAGAGTGTTCTCTCTGGTCCCTTAAACGTTCGTCATGAAACTTTTCTTATTTTAATGATTAGTATCTGTAGTTCTGCAACTCGTATTTAAAATTTTCATATAATCGATTATTGCCATGGAAACCAGGTGAAAGTTAAAATTCTTTAATTTCGATTTTCTCAATAACTACTCAGGCAATCGTTTTGAAACTTTCAATGTTTATTCCTTGCAATGTGTCAAAGTGATTTCTACTTTCAAAATAATTGTAATGAGTCGCTCACGATTGCCATAGAAACGAAACAGAAAAAAAGATTCAGATGTACACATGTGTTCTCCAAGGTCTAGGTCAAAGGGTCAAAGTTCGTCGTATCCAATAAAAGTTCTTTTCACAAGGATTACATATTTGAAATACGAAAGCCCTAGTACTTACCGTTCAAACGTTATGATGGCTATTTACTATGTTCAAGACGCCCCCCCCCTTTTTTTATGAAGCACACAGCCAAGTAGAATACACAGATATAACATATACAACTTACAAGTAACTTTTTAAAATCTTCATTCATAAAATTCAGTTCCCGTCATGTGATATTTTGCCATCATTCATTCTCCTTCTGTTTTGTCTCTTGAATTTATAAATATTTTATTTTATCTATATAAAAAAAAAATAACGATTGTCAGCTGCATTTATTATCATTTCGCGTTTTCTTGTATATCTATCACTTGTATATTATTCATTTCATTAGATAGTGCAAGTATAAATTAAAAAAATTGTACGTCATTTCCATAGTTTTTATTCATTCATAAATTCTTTGATCCGCTCCTGATGGTTCACAAAGCCTTGATCACCACTGTATACAAAACATTCATCTCGCCGAAAATGTTCATGATTCCGCTAAACTGAGAAAGTTCACACATGATTTATTTCCTCATAACACACATCAGCTCTCTGCAATGCAGAAATGCTCGAACTGAAGGGGAAAATTCAGGAGTTATTGATGAGAAAAATTCAGGAGTTATTATGTCGCCCCGAACGAAGTCGGGGACGACATATTGATATTGTACGCATGTTTTTTTTATCCAGGCTGTTTCTCGGAGATGGCTGGGACAATCTTCCTGAAACTTTCCTTCAAGGACGATCACTGGTTGTAGTTGTGCAGTGAGGTCGTTCAGTTCCAATATGTCTACCGTTGCCATGGAAACCTGTAAAAAGCGACAAATTTTGTCCGAGAGTGTTCTCTCTGGTCCCTTAAACGTTCGTCATGAAACTTTTCTTATTTTAATGATTAGTATCTGTAGTTCTGCAACTCGTATTTAAAATTTTCATATAATCGATTATTGCCATGGAAACCAGGTGAAAGTTAAAATTCTTTAATTTCGATTTTCTCAATAACTACTCAGGCAATCGTTTTGAAACTTTCAATGTTTATTCCTTGCAATGTGTCAAAGTGATTTCTACTTTCAAAATAATTGTAATGAGTCGCTCACGATTGCCATAGAAACGAAACAGAAAAAAAGATTCAGATGTACACATGTGTTCTCCAAGGTCTAGGTCAAAGGGTCAAAGTTCGTCGTATCCAATAAAAGTTCTTTTCACAAGGATTACATATTTGAAATACGAAAGCCCTAGTACTTACCGTTCAAACGTTATGATGGCTATTTACTATGTTCAAGACGCCCCCCCCTTTTTTTATGAAGCACACAGCCAAGTAGAATACACAGATATAACATATACAACTTACAAGTAACTTTTTAAAATCTTCATTCATAAAATTCAGTTCCCGTCATGTGATATTTTGCCATCATTCATTCTCCTTCTGTTTTGTCTCTTGAATTTATAAATATTTTATTTTATCTATATAAAAAAAAAATAACGATTGTCAGCTGCATTTATTATCATTTCGCGTTTTCTTGTGTATCTATCACTTGTATATTATTCATTTCATTAGATAGTGCAAGTATAAATTAAAAAAATTGTACGTCATTTCCATAGTTTTTATTCATTCATAAATTCTTTGATCCGCTCCTGATGGTTCACAAAGCCTTGATCACCACTGTATACAAAACATTCATCTCGCCGAAAATGTTCATGATTCCGCTAAACTGAGAAAGTTCACACATGATTTATTATCTCATAACACACATCAGCTCTCTGCAATGCAGAAATGCTCGAACTGAAGGGGAAAATTCAGGAGTTATTGATGAGAAAAATTCAGGAGTTATTATGTCGCCCCGAACGAAGTCGGGGACGACATATTGATATTGTACGCATGTTTTTTTTATCCAGGCTGTTTCTCGGAGATGGCTGGGACAATCTTCCTGAAACTTTCCTTCAAGGACGATCACTGGTTGTAGTTGTGCAGTGAGGTCGTTCAGTTCCAATATGTCTACCGTTGCCATGGAAACCTGTAAAAAGCGACAAATTTTGTCCGAGAGTGTTCTCTCTGGTCCCTTAAACGTTCGTCATGAAACTTTTCTTATTTTAATGATTAGTATCTGTAGTTCTGCAACTCGTATTTAAAATTTTCATATAATCGATTATTGCCATGGAAACCAGGTGAAAGTTAAAATTCTTTAATTTCGATTTTCTCAATAACTACTCAGGCAATCGTTTTGAAACTTTCAATGTTTATTCCTTGCAATGTGTCAAAGTGATTTCTACTTTCAAAATAATTGTAATGAGTCGCTCACGATTGCCATAGAAACGAAACAGAAAAAAAGATTCAGATGTACACATGTGTTCTCCAAGGTCTAGGTCAAAGGGTCAAAGTTCGTCGTATCCAATAAAAGTTCTTTTCACAAGGATTACATATTTGAAATACGAAAGCCCTAGTACTTACCGTTCAAACGTTATGATGGCTATTTACTATGTTCAAGACGCCCCCCCCCTTTTTTTTATGAAGCACACAGCCAAGTAGAATACACAGATATAACATATACAACTTACAAGTAACTTTTTAAAATCTTCATTCATAAAATTCAGTTCCCGTCATGTGATATTTTGCCATCATTCATTCTCCTTCTGTTTTGTCTCTTGAATTTATAAATATTTTATTTTATCTATATAAAAAAAAAAATAACGATTGTCAGCTGCATTTATTATCATTTCGCGTTTTCTTGTATATCTATCACTTGTATACTGAAAGGAAAAAGAAACGCAGGGTAGCATAATTGTCGATAAAAATTTGACCACATGACCGAAAATTACGAAAATTGGTCAGATGGGAAATTTAGTTACTGTGCATCAAATCAGTATTCAGAATTACTCAACCGTAAAATTTATGACGTCACGTAGTGAAAACGCTAGAAAGCCCAAAACACGTGCAATTTGATAACAACGTTTTTGTTCACAAATCTTGTTGCATTATTTGATGCAGATGAGGTATGCACATTGTTTTTCAATATTAAGAGACATTATGAATTTATTGCAATCTTGGCACAGTTTACGGAAGTTCAATGGGGTCTTGTTTCCAAATTGCCTTATTAATGAAAAAAGCAACAACGGTTTACTAGGCAGTCTCTTGTAAATTTTCCCCCATAAAACTTTTTAGCCGTTGTCAGAGAGGGTCTGGAGTGGATTTTTATCAACCGTGACGATGACGTTAACGCGAAAGAGAGCCATGTTACGAGCGGGTTATTCATCCTGCCATCTCTTAAATCGCTACATTACTACCTCAAAAACAGCCATTTATAGTGTACACGATTATAATCATTACATTCATAAGAAATTTTAAAGAAAACAATTCCACAATTCGGTTTTTTGAGCAATTCAACTTACTGCTGTATTCCTCTTACTGGCGCATGCGCCCGACGTTTGACATTTTTATTGCGTGGTTTCCCATGCTAAATATAGCCAGGGTTTAAAAGATAAACACTCTGATGAAATTTCATGCAAAGGAGAAATAAGGGAGAAGCATTGAAGATAATGAGAGTTTTCAAATTTCACTTTTGGGGGTATCGTCATTTGAGCTTCAATAACTCATGAATAATTACACAAAATGATACGAGAATTTGGTTATATCTCTTTGAAAGATGATTTTTAAAGTTAGATAGGAAAACTAAAAAGTATTCTAAGAAAAACAAATTTAATTAGCCTCAAAAGTTAACCCTGCGTTTCTTTTTCCCTTCAGTATATATTATTCATTTCATTAGATAGTGCAAGTATAAATTAAAAAATTTGTACGTCATTTCCATAGTTTTTATTCATTCATAAATTCTTTGATCCGCTCCTGATGGTTCACAAAGCCTTGATCACCACTGTATACAAAACATTCATCTCGCCGAAAATGTTCATGATTCCGCTAAACTGAGAAAGTTCACACATGATTTATTATCTCATAACACACATCAGCTCTCTGCAATGCAGAAATGCTCGAACTGAAGGGGAAAATTCAGGAGTTATTGATGAGAAAAATTCAGGAGTTATTATGTCGCCCCGAACGAAGTCGGGGACGACATATTGATATTGTACGCATGTTTTTTTTATCCAGGCTGTTTCTCGGAGATGGCTGGGACAATCTTCCTGAAACTTTCCTTCAAGGACGATCACTGGTTGTAGTTGTGCAGTGAGGTCGTTCAGTTCCAATATGTCTACCGTTGCCATGGAAACCTGTAAAACGCGACAAATTTTGTCCGAGAGTGTTCTCTCTGGTCCCTTAAACGTTCGTCATGAAACTTTTCTTATTTTAATGATTAGTATCTGTAGTTCTGCAACTCGTATTTAAAATTTTCATATAATCGATTATTGCCATGGAAACCAGGTGAAAGTTAAAATTCTTTAATTTCGATTTTCTCAATAACTACTCAGGCAATCGTTTTGAAACTTTCAATGTTTATTCCTTGCAATGTGTCAAAGTGATTTCTACTTTCAAAATAATTGTAATGAGTCGCTCACGATTGCCATAGAAACGAAACAGAAAAAAAGATTCAGATGTACACATGTGTTCTCCAAGGTCTAGGTCAAAGGGTCAAAGTTCGTCGTATCCAATAAAAGTTCTTTTCACAAGGATTACATATTTGAAATACGAAAGCCCTAGTACTTACCGTTCAAACGTTATGATGGCTATTTACTATGTTCAAGACGCCCCCCCCTTTTTTTATGAAGCACACAGCCAAGTAGAATACACAGATATAACATATACAACTTACAAGTAACTTTTTTAAAATCTTCATTCATAAAATTCAGTTCCCGTCATGTGATATTTTGCCATCATTCATTCTCCTTCTGTTTTGTCTCTTGAATTTATAAATATTTTATTTTATCTATATAAAAAAAAAATAACGATTGTCAGCTGCATTTATTATCATTTCGCGTTTTCTTGTATATCTATCACTTGTATATTATTCATTTCATTAGATAGTGCAAGTATAAATTAAAAAATTTGTACGTCATTTCCATAGTTTTTATTCATTCATAAATTCTTTGATCCGCTCCTGATGGTTCACAAAGCCTTGATCACCACTGTATACAAAACATTCATCTCGCCGAAAATGTTCATGATTCCGCTAAACTGAGAAAGTTCACACATGATTTATTATCTCATAACACACATCAGCTCTCTGCAATGCAGAAATGCTCGAACTGAAGGGGAAAATTCAGGAGTTATTGATGAGAAAAATTCAGGAGTTATTATGTCGCCCCGAACGAAGTCGGGGACGACATATTGATATTGTACGCATGTTTTTTTTATCCAGGCTGTTTCTCGGAGATGGCTGGGACAATCTTCCTGAAACTTTCCTTCAAGGACGATCACTGGTTGTAGTTGTGCAGTGAGGTCGTTCAGTTCCAATATGTCTACCGTTGCCATGGAAACCTGTAAAAAGCGACAAATTTTGTCCGAGAGTGTTCTCTCTGGTCCCTTAAACGTTCGTCATGAAACTTTTCTTATTTTAATGATTAGTATCTGTAGTTCTGCAACTCGTATTTAAAATTTTCATATAATCGATTATTGCCATGGAAACCAGGTGAAAGTTAAAATTCTTTAATTTCGATTTTCTCAATAACTACTCAGGCAATCGTTTTGAAACTTTCAATGTTTATTCCTTGCAATGTGTCAAAGTGATTTCTACTTTCAAAATAATTGTAATGAGTCGCTCACGATTGCCATAGAAACGAAACAGAAAAAAAGATTCAGATGTACACATGTGTTCTCCAAGGTCTAGGTCAAAGGGTCAAAGTTCGTCGTATCCAATAAAAGTTCTTTTCACAAGGATTACATATTTGAAATACGAAAGCCCTAGTACTTACCGTTCAAACGTTATGATGGCTATTTACTATGTTCAAGACGCCCCCCCCCTTTTTTTATGAAGCACACAGCCAAGTAGAATACACAGATATAACATATACAACTTACAAGTAACTTTTTAAAATCTTCATTCATAAAATTCAGTTCCCGTCATGTGGTATTTTGCCATCATTCATTCTCCTTCTGTTTTGTCTCTTGAATTTATAAATATTTTATTTTATCTATATAAAAAAAAAATAACGATTGTCAGCTGCATTTATTATCATTTCGCGTTTTCTTGTATATCTATCACTTGTATATTATTAATTTCATTAGATAGTGCAAGTATAAATTAAAAAATTTGTACGTCATTTCCATAGTTTTTATTCATTCATAAATTCTTTGATCCGCTCCTGATGGTTCACAAAGCCTTGATCACCACTGTATACAAAACATTCATCTCGCCGAAAATGTTCATGATTCCGCTAAACTGAGAAAGTTCACACATGATTTATTATCTCATAACACACATCAGCTCTCTGCAATGCAGAAATGCTCGAACTGAAGGGGAAAATTCAGGAGTTATTGATGAGAAAAATTCAGGAGTTATTATGTCGCCCCGAACGAAGTCGGGGACGACATATTGATATTGTACGCATGTTTTTTTATCCAGGCTGTTTCTCGGAGATGGCTGGGACAATCTTCCTGAAACTTTCCTTCAAGGACGATCACTGGTTGTAGTTGTGCAGTGAGGTCGTTCAGTTCCAATATGTCTACCGTTGCCATGGAAACCTGTAAAAAGCGACAAATTTTGTCCGAGAGTGTTCTCTCTGGTCCCTTAAACGTTCGTCATGAAACTTTTCTTATTTTAATGATTAGTATCTGTAGTTCTGCAACTCGTATTTAAAATTTTCATATAATCGATTATTGCCATGGAAACCAGGTGAAAGTTAAAATTCTTTAATTTCGATTTTCTCAATAACTACTCAGGCAATCGTTTTGAAACTTTCAATGTTTATTCCTTGCAATGTGTCAAAGTGATTTCTACTTTCAAAATAATTGTAATGAGTCGCTCACAATTGCCATAGAAACGAAACAGAAAAAAAGATTCAGATGTACACATGTGTTCTCCAAGGTCTAGGTCAAAGGGTCAAAGTTCGTCGTATCCAATAAAAGTTCTTTTCACAAGGATTACATATTTGAAATACGAAAGCCCTAGTACTTACCGTTCAAACGTTATGATGGCTATTTACTATGTTCAAGACCCCCCCCCCCCTTTTTTATGAAGCACACAGCCAAGTAGAATACACAGATATAACATATACAACTTACAAGTAACTTTTTAAAATCTTCATTCATAAAATTCAGTTCCCGTCATGTGATATTTTGCCATCATTCATTCTCCTTCTGTTTTGTCTCTTGAATTTATAAATATTTTATTTTATCTATATAAAAAAAAAAATAACGATTGTCAGCTGCATTTATTATCATTTCGCGTTTTCTTGTATATCTATCACTTGTATATTATTCATTTCATTAGATAGTGCAAGTATAAATTAAAAAATTTGTACGTCATTTCCATAGTTTTTATTCATTCATAAATTCTTTGATCCGCTCCTGATGGTTCACAAAGCCTTGATCACCACTGTATACAAAACATTCATCTCGCCGAAAATGTTCATGATTCCGCTAAACTGAGAAAGTTCACACATGATTTATTATCTCATAACACACATCAGCTCTCTGCAATGCAGAAATGCTCGAATTGATGGTGGCATGTCAGATTCGTTTTTCGGTAGAACCTCTAAAATGAAAGTGAGAGAGGGAAATTTCATAGTTCTCACTGGCGTTACAATACACAAAATAATTCGGCTGATCTTCTTCATAAATTACATTTCCCAAGCTTTTATCATAGGAAAGATACTGCCAATTAACAAGTATGAGGCTCAGTTCAGTACATCTGCCAGATTTCTTTTATGCAAGTCTGCAAATTGAGGAACTTGTAATTTTCCTGCACTACTTTCTTCTCCTACCGATTCTAAAAATAATAAGTGGGATGTACCGAATTAAGGTCTTCCGTTTCCAATGGAAAGGACTGATATAACTCAATGGTTGTTCAAACTTAGCTTATGGACTTTTGTTTTAGTGATGATAAAAATGAAAGTCTTGTCTAATACTGGGCGACATATGCTATTGCTTGCAATAGCAGACTTTCTAGTTATTCTTCTTTTTCTTTACAATTTTTGTGCAGAAGATTTCTCGGAGATGACTTGATCGATTTTGTTCAAATTTTCAAAGACTATGTGCTTCTATCTGAAGTTTGTGCCCCCGGCTCAATTTTGAAAAAATCACTTCCGGTCGGAAGTTATCGCCCTTTTACTGATTTTTAGAGGGTCTCCTTGTCCATGAGTAAACTCAAAAACGACATTAGCTAGAGAGCTGAAATTTTTAGCGATGGTAGCCGACATATTGCTGAATTGCGCATTGGATTCAAAATTTTTCAGAAAGGTCCAAAATGGAAGCTCGGTAGGGGTCAAAATCTAGGACACGAATCATGGGTGAATTTTCGAGACATTTTGTGTCATATCTTTTAAAGTATAATTATTTTGTTAAGACATACTGAACAACATTTGTGGGGAATGACAATATCTTTAATATGACACCAAGAAAAAAGTGCTGACTCATCACATTAAGGACAAAAAGGGGCCAAAATTATTAATTCAATAACTGTCTAGCAATCAGTTTTTTGTTATATATTACTGAACCAAAAATGTTTATTTCAACAATCTACAACTATATATTATGATTTTAATGTCGTATATTACATGATTAGGGGCCAAAAGGGGCCAGAATGCTAAATCTTTGACGCTTTATATCTCGAAAGTGAGAAATATTTTGACAAGTAATATTGAACAAAAGATGTTCAAAATCATGTTCTGAACAATATGCAACCTTACTTTTTTCGCTAAACGCCCCCATTAGGGAGTTGAAGGGTTGGCCCCTTAATATTTCTTTTGCGAATAACTCGAGAACGAAAATGAATCTCTGAATAGTTGTTGAACAAAAAGTGTTCAAAATCTTAAGAGCTTCAAGATGAAATCAAGAAAAAGGGGCTGGGCACTCAAATTAGGGGCCAATAGGGCCTAAAAATCTTTTTTCGATAACTCTTTAACAGTCAATATTTTGTTATACATTACTGAAGCAAAAATGTTTATCTCAACAATCTACCACTGTATATTATGATTTTAATGTCGTATATTACATAATTAGGGTCGAAAGGGGCCAAAATGCTAAATCTTCGACGCTTTATATCTCGAAAATGATAAATATTTTGATAAGTAATGTTGAACAAAAGATGTTCAAAATCATGTTCTGAACAATATGCAACCTTTATTTTTCGCTAAACGCCCCCATTAGGGAGTTGAAGGGTTGGCCCCTAAATATTTCTTTTGCGAATAACTCGAGAACGAAAAAGAATCTCTGAATAGTTGTTGAACAAAAAGTGTTCAAAATCTTAAGAGCTTCAAGATGAAATCAAGAAAAAGGGGCTGGGCACTCAAATTAGGGGCCAATAGGGCCTAAAAGTCTTTTTTCGATAACTCTTTAACAGTCAATATTTTGTTATACATTACTGAAGCAAAAATGTTTATCTCAACAATCTACCACTGTATATTATGATTTTAATGTCATATATTACATAATAAGGTGACAAAAGCGACCAGAATGCTAAATCTTCGACGCTTTATATCTCGAAAATGATAAATATTTTGATAAGTAATATTGAACAAAAGATGTTCAAAATCATGTTCTGAACAATATGCAACCTTTATTTTTCGCTCAACGTCCCCATTAAGGAGTTGAAGGGCTGGCCCCTAAATATTTCTTATGCTAATAGCTCGAAAACGAAAAAGAATCTCTGAATAGTTGTTGAACAAAAAGTCATCAAAATCATGAGAGCTTTCAGATGATATGAAGAAAAAAGGGCTGATCCTTAATGTTTGGGGCCGTGAGGGGCCAAAAGTCGATTTTTTAAAAGTCTTTAATGTTAAAGGTCTTTTTACAGATTATGGAAAATCATTATTTTAGAATGAAAATCTCAATCAAAATCTTATCTCATCTCATCAAGAATCGGACGGAAGACCCACTCGTTGCTCGCAACGAGATCGTATCTAGTTATTATTATTTTTCTTCTTCCTGGGTACTTTTTTGTCCGGGAGTGATCTTGTAAACTACACATCCGACTTAGGTAAAACCTTTGTAGGGTCAGTAGGCATGTTATGTAGATTTGCGGAACGAAGGTCATTTTGCGCGCACGTGCTTGCAAGAGCGTGCACGTGCAACATGTAAAATGACCGATTTAATTGATATAGGCGTAACTTTTCACAATTTTCATGAAATGCTTTGAAACTTATAATATAAAGATATATTAGTAGCATAGACAATATGACATGGTCAAAATAGCAAGATCTCACGCGCATGCACGTGCGCTTCGCTCTGATTGGCTGAAACAAAAATCTCAATATCTTTTCTGTTTTCTGACGAAATGCTATGAAATTTAAAACATAGGCATACTTTAGGATGTTCTACAATACGATATATAGCAATTATCATGAAAACACGTGCATGCACGTGCGCTGCAATCTGATTGGCTAAAACTTTAAATAGCTATAACTCCCTTGATTTTCAACCAAACAGGATGGGATTCGGAACATAGATAGATATAATGGAGCTCTACAAGAAGGTATGGTCACCATACACATGCATACACGTGCGTGTACATGTGCTGCAATCTCATTGGCTGAAACTTTAAACAGCTATAACTCCCTTGGTTTTCAACCAAACGGGGTGGGATTTAGAACATAGATAGATGTAATGGACTTCTACAAGAAGGTATGGTCACCATGCTCATGTATGCACGTGAAATGAGTAAAATCAAAAATACACATATGAGCGCATTTTTTAATACTTTTGGATTAAATACTTTAATATTTAGTATATTAAAATATATAGATTCTGTAGACAATATGATATGGTCATTACGCACATGCATTCACACGCGCACGCGTGCAATGCTTAAATTTGAATGAACTTGGTACACTTCTGGGTAAAAGTTGTCAAAGTCTCAAATGCATAGAGTTTGTCTTATTTAATGAAGCTTACAGGGGATATGGCATCAAAATGGAGTTGGGGAGCGTTTGGGGAACATCTGTAACGGTCCCCGTTACAATTAGCACTAGTTATGTTCCCCAAACGAAGTTGGGGAACATATTGTTTTTACTCTGTTTCTTATTATTAAGGTCTTCCGTTTCAGACGGAAGACCTTATAGAGATTCTACTGTTTTTTCTTTTTATTATTATTATTATTATTATTATTATTATTTTTTTGCCTTTTTGTTTTGACGATTTCTCAGAGATAACTGGAGGGATTCTCATGAAATTTTCAGGGATGATGGAGAGTAAAAATATCTTTCAGATGCAGTTTTCAGTTTTTCAAAAGTCACTTCCGGTCGTCAGATATGTCCGATTTCCGCTTTTTTCAAAAAAGTTTTGTCCGAGTCATATCTCAGAAACGGTAAGAGATTAAGACACCAAACTTATATGATTAATAGATCTTGATAAGTAGGCAAAACCAATCGGGGTAAGGTTGTCCGCCGTCACTTCCGGTCGTCACAGGAAGTGATCAAAGAAATCGGAAATTTCAACTTTTTCTTTTTTGAAACTTTTTTGCATCACATTATAGCATCTTATTCGTAGTTTCGAAATATGTCAGTCCCACCGGAAACAAAAACGACAACTTCCGGTTATAAGAGAAAAACTACATATTTTCAGTATTTTTCTTTCCAATAAATATTTCTTATCGATAAAGTATTTATAATGATTTTTGGATATGTTATTCAGACTATAAATGACTACAGTAACGTCAAATATCATTATAAAATTCACTTCCGGTCGCGTGATTTCCTGTCCTCAAAATGAAAAGTTATCACAGCTATATCTCGAAAACGGTAAGAGATTAAGACACCAAACTTATATAAGTAGTGGATCTTGATAAGTAGGCAAATTCAGTTGGGATAAGAGTGTCAGCCGTCACTTCCGGTCGTCACAGGAAGTGATCCAAAAAATCAAAATTTTTAACTTTTCTTTCATGAAACTTTTTTTGCGTCACATTATAACTTCTTATTTTCATATTTGAAATATATCAGTCCGACTGGAAACTAAAACGACAACTTCCGGTTTTAAGAGAAAAACTGCATATTTTCAGTATTTTTCTTTCCTATAAATATTTTTCATAGATAAAGTATTTGTAATGATATTTGGATATGTTATTAAGACTGCAAATGTCTGCAGTAATGTCAAATATTTTTGCAATTTTCACTTCCGGTCGCGTGATTTCCTGTCTTCAAAATGAGAAGTTATCATAGCAAGATCTCGTAAACAGTAAGAGATGAAGACTACAAACTTATTAGAGTAATAGATCTTGATAAGTAGGCAAATCCACTTGGGTTAACATTGTCCGCCATCACTTCCGGTCGTCACAGGAAGTGATCAAATAAATCGAAAATTGCCACTTTTCTTTTATGAAACTGTTTTTGCATCACACAATAGCATCTTATTTGTAGTTTCGAAATATATCAGTCCCACCGGAAGCAAAAACGACAACTTCCGGTTATAAGAGAAAAACTATATAATTTGAGTATTTTTATTTCCAATAAATATTTTTTATAGATAAAGGATTTGTTATGATTTTTAGATATGTTATATAGACTGCTAATGTCTACAGCAAAATCAAACATCTTTGTAAAATTCACTTCCGGTCGCGTGATTTCCAGTCCTCAAAATCGGAAGTTATCATAGCTAGATCTCGAAAATAGTATTAGATTAAGACACCAAACTTATATGAGTAATAGATCTTGATTAGTAGGCAAAACCATATGGGGTAAGATTGTCTGCTGTCACTTCCGGTCGTCATAGGAAGTGAAAAAAAAACTCGTTAAAATCAACTTTTCTTTTTTGAAACTTGTTTTGCATCACATTATAGCATCTTATTTGAAATTTCGAAATGCATCAGTCCCAACGGAAACAAAAATGACAACTTCCGGTTAAAAGAGAAAAACTACATAATTTGAATGTCTTTCTTTCCCTTATTTTTTTTTATAATTAAAGTATTTGTAATGAATTTTAGATATGTTATTCAGACTGCGAATGTCTACTGTAAAGTGTAATATTTCAGTAAAATTCACTTCCGGTCGCGTGACTTCCTGTCCTCAAAATCAGAAGTTATCATAGCTAGATCTCGTAAACGGTAAGAGAATAAGACCCCAAATTAATAGGGATGGTAGACCTTGATGAGTATACACATCCTTTGAGTTTAAGATCGTCCGCCGTCACTTCTGGTTGTCACAGGAAGTGATCAAATAAATCAAAATTTTAAACTTTTCTTTATGGAATCTTTCTTAGTATTACCTTATAGAATCTTACTTGTAGTTTCGAGATATGTAATCCCACTGGAAACAAAAACAACGACTTTCAATTATGAGAGAAAAACTGTATAAATTGAGTTTTCTACTATCCGATAAATATCTTTAATTAAAAAAAGTATTTGAAATGATTTTGGGACATTTTATTCAGACTGCAAATTTCTAGAGTAACCTCAAATATCTTCTTTTAAAATTTACTTTCTTCAGGTCACGTGATTTCTTGTCCTAAAAATGAGACCTTTGACCCTTACTCAAAAAGTAATAAAGAAATCTTCATTACCTTTATCTAGATTCAGCTTCAAGTGTTAATCTCAAGTTTACCTCTCTCTCTCCCCCCCTTCTCTCTCTCTCTCTCTGATGACCTTGACCTTTGATCTTGATAAATGACCTTGACCTTTGACCCCATTGACCTAAAGGTCACAATCAAGCTTAAGTATGTGGAGGTATTAACAACTCTCATTTTAACAAATGTTTACAAAATAACCCCCCCCCCCCCCACTTCTCGTCCCTTAAAAAAACTCAATAGCAACATAGAAAAAACTTCTACCTCTGAAAAGACACCACAGATCGACATAAAATTAAGATTTTGAGTAGAAAACACCTTAAAGAAAGTGTCCTAAGAGTTTTACGGTGAGTCTCTTGAGTATATAATGAAATTCTACGGATTATCGGCAAAAACTGCATTTTTTTCTGTCTGAAATTTAAATTCTGATAGGCATAAAATGAAATAAAGCTATTGGCTATTTCTTCATTTGTTGTTAATATCATTCGATTCTCCTGCTCTAATACGACATTTTAATACCATGTATTCTAGCTTTCTTTGGTATGTGGAATTTATTTCAATTTTATTTAGATTTAATATTAATTGAATGAATCTTGATTTCATTTGAAATTTGATTTTTTTTCTAGAATAACACAATCTTATAAGAAATAGCGACTTTCAGCATAGTAAAAAACAATACATGTTTCTTCCCTGTGTTTCCCATCTAGAAATACATGTTCGGAATTTTATTTATTGTGCTACGTACAATGAATTTAATCCACACACATATTCCATACCTATTTTGGTCAGGAATGTTAAAATCCGAACCCGATTCTCTGTTTTCTTTTTCTTTAATTACAAACTGCCTTGCATCTCTCGCTCATGTTTCTCACATGCTCATAAATAATTTATCGCCATCCATTTTAAACATAAAACAACTCAAATCGGATATTTTCAAACATCTCTTTAATACATGTATAATGCACATATGATGCAGGTACACATGAGACATTTCACAACGTTTCCACTTACGCTTCTGTCTTGATGCGCAGATCAAATGCATGTTATTCATATTATTAGGTATATGGTAATTTTAATCCGACCCTACCCCTTACATCTTAACTCGAAAACGATCTCATTCAAGATCATATATACACCTAGGAGCGTGTTACAATGTTTTGAACGTGCTCTCTTTGCGTGATCAATGAATTCGTGCTTATCCCCGAGTCGACTCTAATAATCCAGGAAGTCTGTTTAGAGTATATTTATACCAACTGTGAGCCCGATCTAAAATCCTAGTAGAGAAATGAGAATTTTGCTGTTTTATTTCTTTTCTTGCTTTTCTTCTACTTTTTTCAGCCCAAATAATATCGAAATGCTTATAAAAGTTGAAAGGCCGATAACTGTTCGCTGAACAATTAGTCTACTAGTTTATTATATGTCTGTCTTTTTTAAAATAGAAAAAAAAAATCCTGCATACAGATTAATAGAGGAGGACGGAAGACCTTCTTTGTTGCTGTAGCAACAAGAGTTTCTAGTTATTATTATTATTATTTTTCTTCTTCTTCCTGGGTACTTTTTTGTCCGGGAATGATCTAGTAAACTGTTCGTCCGATGTAGGTAAAACCTTTTTAGGGTCAGTAGACATGTTATGTAGATTTGCGGAATCAAGGTCATTTTGCGCGCACGTGCTTGCAAGAGCACGCACGTGCAACACGTGAAATGACCAATATAATAGATATAGCCGAAACTTTTCTATTTTTTGATGAAATGCTTTGAAACTCATAATGTTAGGATATATTAGTAGCATAGACATGATGACATGGTCAAAATAGCAAGATCGCACGCGCATGCACGTGCGCTTTGCTCTGATTGGCTGAAACTAAAGTCTCAATATCTTTCTTGTTTTTTGACAAAATCCTTTGAAATTTTGAATATAGCCATGCATTAGGATATCCTACAACATGAAATAAAGCAATTATCATGAAAACACGTGCATGCACGTGCGCTGCACTCTGATTGGCTTAAACTTTAAATAGCTATAACTTCCTTGGTTTTCAACCAAACAGGATGGGATTTAGAACATAGATAGATATAATGAACTTCTACAAGAAGGTATGGTCACCATGCACATCATACACGTGCGTGTGCATGCGCTGCAATATGATTGGCTTAAAATTTAAACAGGTATAACCCCTTTTTTTCAACCAAACGGGGTGGGATTTAGAACATAGATAGATGTAATGGACTTCTACAAAACGGTATGGTCACCATGCTCATGTATGCACGTGCGTGCACGTTAAATGAGTAAAATCAAAAATACACTTGAATGAGCGTATTTTTTAATACTTTTGGATTTAATATTTAGTACATTTAATATAAAGATTGTGTAGAAAAGATTATATGGTCATTACGCACATGCATTCACATGCGCACGCGTGCAATGCTAAAATTTGAATGATCTTGGTACTTTTCTGGGTAAACAATGTTAAAGTCTCAAATGCATAGAGTTTGTCTTATTTAATGAAGCTTACAGGGAATAAGGCACCAAAAGGGATTTGGGCAGCGTTTGGGGAACATCTGTAACGGTCCCCGTTACAATTAGCACTAGTTATGTTCCCCAAACGGAGTTTGGGAACATATTGTTTTTACTCTGTTTCTTATTATGTTCCCCAAACGGAGTTTGGGAACATATTGTTTTTACTCTGTTTCTTATTATTATTATTATTATTTTTTTTTCTTATTTGTTCTCCGGTACTTTTTTGTCCGCGAGTGTTCTCAGAAACTGTTCACCCAACTGAGCTAAAACCTTTTTAGGGTTAATAGGTGTGTAGTGTAGGTGTGCGGAACGAAGGTCATTTTGCCCGCATACGCATGCACGTGCGTGCGCGTGAAATGCGTGAATTGACTGATATACTTAATATAGCTATAACTTTTATGTTTTTTGAATAAATGTTTTGAAACTCATTATATAAAGATATATTAATAGTGTAGATAATATGACACTGTCAAATTAGCACGAACTCACGCGCATGCACGTGCGCTTCGCTCTGATTGGCTGAAACAAAAATCTCAATATCTCTTTTGTTTTATGACGAAATGCTTTGAAATTCAAAATATAGGCATACATTAGGATATCCTACAACATGATACATAAAAGTTTCATGAAATCTCGTGCATGCGCATGTGCTTTAATCTGATTGGCTGAAACTTTAAATGGCTTTATCTCCTTTGTTTTTTGACGAAATGCTTTGAAATTTAAAACATAGTCTTTCATTAGAATAGCCTGCAATATGATGCACAAAAAATTTCAAGAAATCACGTGCATGTACGTGTGCTGCAATCTGATTGGCTGAAACTTTAAATGGCTATATCTCCTTTGTTTTTTGACAAAATGTTTTGAAATTTAAAACATAGTCTTTCATTAGGATGTCCTACAATACGATAAAGAAAAAATCATGAAATCACGCGCATGTACGTGTGCTGCAATCTGATTGGCTGAAACTTGAAATGGCTATAACTCCCTTATTTTTCAAACAAACAGGATGGGATTTAGAATACAGAGAGGTATAATGGACTCCTACAAGAAGGTATGGTCAACATGCACGTGCACGCACGTGCGTGCATTAGGTACGAGTGCAGTTAATAATACACTTGAATGAGTGATTTTTAATACTTTTGGACTGAATGCTTTCATATTATAGTATATCAAAATATATAGATAGTGTAGACAAGATGATATGGTCATAACGCACATGCATTCACATGTGCACGGGTGCAATGCTAAAGTTTGAATGTAATTGGTATCCTTCTGGGGAAACGTTGTTAAAGTCAAAAGTGCACAGTGTTTGTCTTATTTAATGAAGCTTACAGAGGATATGGCACCAAAAGGAAGTTGGGGAGCGTTTGGGTACATCTGTATTTTTCTTCTTATTTCTTCTCCGGTACTTTTTTTGGGAATGTTTCAGAAACTGTTCACCAAACTAAGTTAAAACCTTTTTAGGGTTAGTAGGCATGTTGTGTAGATGTGCCGAACGAAGGTCATTTTGCGGCATTCGCATCACGTGCGGGGGGGGTGCAAAGATAAAATGACTGATATATTTAATATGGTTGTAACTTTTATATTTTTTGGTCACCTGAGTAAAATAGGTGACCTATTGCTATCCGTTTTGTCCGTCGTCGTCCGTCGGGGTCGTGTGTTGTGTGTCGTGTGTCGTGTGTTAACATTTGAACATTTTCAGCTTCTTCTCTGCAACCACGAACCAATTTCAACCAAATTTGGCACAAAGCATCTATGGGTGAAGGGGAACAAAAATTGTGAATTTCATGATCCCTGCCCCCCCGGGGCCTGAGGGGGGGCCAAAACCACTCAAATTAACTCCTGGACATCAAGCAGTCAAACTGTTTGCATGATTGTAATCAGCATTGAGTCCTCTATCAAAATTGTGAAATTCATGGCCCTGGGGTCAGGGGGTTTTAGTGCTAGGGCGGGGCTAAA
>NW_026925302.1:0-25385 GCF_032062105.1 Saccostrea cuccullata
TACTTGAAACACCATTTTGAATCTACAATAATAATGTATTTAATTTTTTTGATAACACCTTAAGAAATAACGTAATTCACTGCTAAAATTACATTGTATTTGTTCCATATGTGTGCAGAATATAATACCCCCTTTCAAGAGCTATCATATGTGTTTTCTGATCATTCGAATATTGTTCTATCAAAATCAAAACATTTCCTTTGTTTTCTGAGTTGAAAATCTTCAGCCGTTTTTTGAAACTGTTTGGGGCACTTTAACTGACTTTGGATGTCCTCTCAAGCTGACTCATCTATATTTGCTAGAAGAGAGAATTTTCAGTGTTGTAGTTCCGTAGAAAATGTCACTATAGTTTTTGGTTCCCGGCACAAATCAAGTAATGATGCTCTCCTACTGGCCCTGTCTAGCTTATCATAATTCCGTTTTCCCAGTACGGGTGTTTTGGCAATGTACGTATTTGGACGATTGATATCGCGTTGTCAGTTGTATTACATTGGAAAACACTGCCACAAGCACTGCTTTTGCGTTTTTTGAGTTTACGCCGTTGGAATCAACCAACAGCATCAATGCTATATATCTTAGAAACCTATCCTTTCCTTCCTTTCTCTAATGGCATGTAATGTCTTCCGATGGATTTCTGAGCTGTGCGAAATCCACCGCGCCACCTCATATAGACTTTTTGCTGAGTGATCTTAGCTTGTTGCATTCCACAGGTTCTTGTTGTCTGTCTTTTTGGCCACTTGATTTTTCCTACCAGTATGTGGCGCAGACATCATTCCTGTTTGTGAAGGTTTGTAGTTTGTTGGAGGTGATGATGGTGACTTTCCATGTTTCGGATGAAATATATGGAAATAACAAACATTATTCAGGCTCAAAGGTCCATTTAAAGAATACACATCGGGAACAGAGCAAACATGGACCTCTAAAAGTTAAACATCAGAGGTGGGATCAGCATTAATGTCGTTGGTACGGAGCTGATGCTTGTAGACAGTGCTTTTGATCTCCACGCAGGCATGAGGGTGATTCAGGCGTGTCTTGCTTTACTGATCTTTGCGTTAATGTATATTTGTTTCACTTGTGGCTGAGCCAATGCTGTCTATGTATGTCGAGGGGTCCATGTCTTTCAGGTTTTGCTTTGGAAGCGTAATTGATGTTTGCTGTTTGTTGTGAAATGTCATTACCTGTCTTGTCAATGTTATGTAGACCTTTCTTTTCTACTTCCCTGGCGAGCCTATCTGTTTTTAGCTGCATTTGCTCATATTTCTGGGCCATAAGACGTGGGTCATCATAAAAGTCGAGTCTTCCAAACACTGGGTGCAAGTTCATTTTTTCTCCTGTCTTGCCATCTCTTGTGGTTTCCCGCGTGATCCAGTCCACCACCACTAGGAAGATCATCGGTGAAGAAGTCGTGTCGTGTCATATTCCTATCCGCACCTCAAAGGCTTTTGTGAGCTTACCTTTGTGGAGGACTTGGCATGTAGCTTTGTCATACATTAGTTGTATGAGGATGATGAAGGTAAGTGGCTTTCCATAATGCTGGAGTAGTTTTTAGATTACTTCTGTCAACACTCAAATGCTTGTTTAAAGTCGAAAAGTTCTGATGCAGTGTTGACTGCCACTCTAACGACTGTTCAATTATTGTACGGAGATTGATTGTATTTTGTTCAACGTCCCTCTCGAGAATTGTTCACTCATATGGAGATGCCACCACTTGCCTGTGGAGAGCTGCAAATTTTGTCCTATATATACTTGGCACTTTTGGTCATTGTATATTTAGGAATTTTTAGCTCTTCTGAGCCAAAGGCTCAAAGAGCTAATGTTATGGACATTTGTGCGGTGTGCGTAATCCTTTTAGAATATGGGCAATAAACTCAAGAAACCCTTGGCTAATCATTGTCAAATTTGTCACAGGGCATCCTTGGCTCAAAGGCTACCATTTATACTAAAACTAAGGTTTGGACCCGAAAACAAGGGGAGATCATCAGGAAAATAAAACCAAAAGTACTGGTTACTAAAAATTTTCTACTCCAGAACAACCTGACAGATTTTCACCAAACTGATCAGGATAAGTTGAAGATTAAAATTGTTCACGGCATCACCCGGGGGCAAAAGGCGTGATCTCAATGTCACTTCAAAGTTGATCAAAATTTACATTGAATAAAAACGTTTTTATTTTGCTTACTATAAAGACTAGGATCATCAAATCTTGTAAGATGATGCATCTTAGGACTTCACATCACGTTATTTCAAAAGTAGGTCACGGTGACCTACTTTTTTAATTTTGCGGGAATTCATTTTCAAGTTGATTTGCAGGTATATTTTGGACACTTTAAGGGCTATGATCATCAAACTTTGTCAGTTGATGCATCTAGGGTCCTCAAACAATGTCAACTGAAAAAAAGGTCACCATGACCTATTTTTTGAATTTTATGGCCTATCTTTTCTAAAACATTAATCCCATTATTTCAGTCACTGAGAGGTTTAGAACCATCAAATCTTGTAAGTTGTTGCATCTTTAGGCCTTAAAACATAATTATTTATGAGAAAGTGGGTCACTTGACCTACTTTTTGAATTTTGCAGGCATTTGTTTTCAAATTGTTTAAAAGGCATATTTAGAATACTTTCATACCTATGATCATCAAAGCCAGTTGAGGCATCTTGGGTCTTCAAAAAACGTCGACCAAAAAGTAGGTCATAGTGACCTACTTTTGACATTTTATAGCTATGTTTAAGTATCTCAGGTACTTACTGGCTTAGAAACATAACACTTTGTCAGTTGATGCATTTTGGGTTTTCGGAGAACGTCAACTGAAAAATAGGTCACCGTGACCTACTTTTGACATTTTATGCCTATATTTAAGTATCTTAGGTACTTATTGGCCTAGAATTGGTAAACTTTGTCAGTTGAAGCATCTTGAGTTTTTGGAGAATGTCAACCAAAAAGTAGGTCACGGTGACCTACTTTTGAACATCTCATGTATGTTTTGGCTTAAGACTTTGTCAGTTGATTCATCGTGGGTTTTCGGAGAACGCCGTCCAAAAAACAGTGACCTATTTGTGACATTTTATTGCTATATATAAATATTTCGGGTACTTATTGGCTTAGAATCATCAAACTTTGTCAGTTGATGCATCTTGGGTCTTATTAACATAAAGTTAGAGGCTCAAATAGAAATAATAGATTGTACAATTTATCAGAAGAGCGATTAAAGACCCTTGGGCCTCTTGTTTTTCTTGCAAGCACCTACTGCGACACGGGACACGGCGACGATTGTGCATGTACGGATAGTGGCGGTCTACACATGTACAGGATTTACCTGTTCTTGTCGGAGGCGTTCTTCTGCGGCATCTTCAAGTCTTACCAGTATTATTCTTGGCAGCATCGTCGCGAACCACGGGTTTTGAGTCCGCAAGCTTCCTCAAAGATGATAGAGAGAATCGACGTGAATCACCTGTGAGTTACCGACGATGTCTTGGCAGGATCTTGCTTAATTGAGACAGACAGATCAGAGAGGAGCATGATGCCACGCCAGTTCTTGTATTGTCACCGGTCTCCTTTCTGAAGGAGCTTCACTAAATATTTGTAATGTATGTGTTTTATATGAAGTTCATAATACCCTTCAAAGTGGAAATAAAGAAATAAAGTATGAATGAATCATAAGTGATTTTTTGGTTATAATTAACTTGGTGACAGGGAAAAGGTGGTAAAAATGTTTTGAGTTTTAGATTCTTGGAAAGGACATGAAATTTTTAGTAACCATATCTGGAATTTTCATATAGCCTCAAAATTTGATTTTTTCCGTTGTTTAGTATCAAAAACCATAACTCAGTCCATGTTTTTTATATATTTTTTTACCTTCCTTTCTGCATAACATGGCGTATGATGAAGTTTATTACATAAAGGCTCATTTATATCATAAATAAATTCAAAATCAAATCATTTTAGATAATTTGTTATAATTTGAAAATCAAAATAACATAATTATGATCCTGTATTATTTAAAAGATTGCAGGAATTGAAGTCTATATCGTAGATGAGCATGTCTTCCCAACTGGCTCAAAACACCTCTTCATGACTAAAGAATATAGATTTACGAGATGATCTTAATCCCAGAGTGTTTTATTGTATTCTTCGATCAGACCTCGGTTGCTTAATATTTAAATATTGATTCATAGATGTCATACCCTGTATTTATATTGATCGACGATCAGTTAATATCAATTTGTATAACCTTCAATCAACGAGAGTAATTGAAACCGAGGAACTATTTATAAACAGAAAATGCGAACCAATGAACTGTAAGATTGCCAAGAGGTTACGCAGTCTTCAGACCCAAGTAAAGTATACGAATAGGCAGCGCGCCATTTCGGAATGTTCTAATATGGCTTAATTTAAATCAGCATAGTTCAGTGTCCAAGTGAATTGCGGTGGTTCACCATTAGGAGAAAATGTGACCGAGCCGTTAATTAAATTTCTGATTAATTTTTATATTTTTGGAATTATGTGTTTTAGGGAAGGTTATAATTAATACAATTTTCGTGGAGTTATGGGTTCAGGTGGAAGCACAGAGGCGACGAATCAACATGAAAAAGGGGGGACCGTACAGCGGAACGAACCCAGGAGGGAGACAGGGCGTGAGGGACAAAATAACCTTAGGGTAAGGAATGACTCCCCAGTGAACAATAACACCCCTCGGAATGCCAAAACAAAATTCATCGTCAAAAAAGACGACAGTGTTGACTTAACGAACGATCTAAACTTGGATTCCTCTTGGAATAATGACTCCAAAACGTTCCAGAATAATAATCAGGAAAAGCAATATAATGACTATAATAGCAAACAGAAAACTTCCTTGCCACCCCGACTCCCCGACCCCCCTGTAGAGGACCTACCGGAGACGTACGCTCAGAGGGGGTTCCGGGAACAGTACCGACCCAACGACCTCCTCCGACAGAAGACCATCTACAGGGACCCGGACGAGTGGGAGCTTCCGGAAAAAGTAAGTAAATGTTCCCACCCACGGTACCCAGATCCCAACCCATAGTACGCATATGATATATGTTGGCTCATAATTTTCTGATCATATTGGTAGGGTCAATACATATAATTGGGTTTATTTTCAGGATGTTAATGTACTTTATTCTCTTGGTTATAGAGTCTTTTGAATACAGCTTCAGAGGTGTAATAAAAAGGATAATTAAAAACAAATAATGGAAAAATTGAGAACAAATTCTTGTTGAATTAATCTGAGGAGCCTGGTTTTGATATCTAGAGTTTGTCATTCGGAGGTCGATGTAAATTCTCTTTATCCATGCCCAAGGAAGCTATTACCCATCAGACAATTTCTTATTTTTAAAAATTCTTTTTATTTCTCTAAACCATTGTTGTGTTTTATCTATGCACAAACGAGACCCTGGCATTTTAATTCTCTAAGCAACTTGTTGTATCAAGAAAGAATTTCCCTGTACACTCATAAAATGCATGCAATAAAACCCTTAAAGGCAATATAATGACCACTCTATTCTTTCGAGAGTGTACATTAAAAATGAAGTTCCATGTTATTTTAAAATGAGCCAAAGGTTCTTAAGAATTATCAAAGGCAGGCTTTTCAATAACAAAATATTCCATTTTAAGGGAAGCGTGTATAGGTTATTAAATGCCTAAATTATTTATTGGCATACCGTAATCTTATTTACCCGAGTAACGAGAACAATAAACCGTGACCATTTATAATTCGCCATTATGTCGTACGTGAAGAACCTAGTCACCTGTTTTTTAATATTTATTAAACCTACGTCGGTGTTCCCACTGAAGATATGTACAAACAATAAACAAACACGCCCGGTGCTTAATTAAATTAAAAAGACGCAACTCGTTATCTTCGCTTCTACGTACTGAACCCTTTAAAAATCTGTAAATAAACATTAATCAGGAGCAGCCGTATCTGGACCAAAATTCAAAGACAATTTAGAACCAGCCACCAATGCTAAACGTGGGGGAAATTAAGTAGAACGATTTAAACATAAAAGTCAACACACGGCCCGAGAGGACTCTAGCCTATTTGACATTTAGGACCAAAAATCAAATATTTTCACACGTCGTAAGTTACTGGGTATCTGGCCTTTTTCCGACGGTCCAAACATTGGTAATCAGCTCCGATATGAAATATACAATGTATGCTGTTACGAGACCTTGTTGCTTGGATTGGGACATCAAAGACAATTTTACATTTTAAACAATGGTTTTTAAAGTTTGCAAAACTTGCTAAAACAGATTTTCCAAATAAAACCATCAGTTACGTGTAACTCTTTCAACTGTAAAAAATTGTCAAAAGATTTCTCAGCGGAACTGGAAAGTGAAATCCATGCAAAACAATTAAATATTGACTTAACAAGTATAACATGTGAGTTCCATGAAATGTGTTTAATACATAAAATCTTTGATATTTTCACGTAAGAGGATCAAAGATTTGATTTTAAGTGGAATTTTCTGTGAACTCTGACGTGGAAATTTGTGTGACTTAAAAATCACAAAAAACTGTTTAGTTTCTGTGTTTGGAACTTTGAAGGATAGGTCCGTACATTGATATAAAATGCGATTCCTAGGAAATGATTTCGCAGTTCAAAATTTTCCTGAACTTCATCGATAGTATTAAACTTGCACTCAGATGCCCTATAAGTTAACAAGAGAAAATAAATCCTATATATTTGCGATACTAGTATCTGCATATTTGAATAAATAATTAGCTTGAACGTAATTATTTTAAAATAAATATTTCTGTTTATAATTCACAAAAATTTGACCTTATCTCCCCCTCCAGCTTTTTGGGGTTTATCTGAACTTTGTAGTCTTTTACCATGCGTATTATATGTTTACAATGCTCATTTTTTTCCCCAAATATATAATGTGTAGATGAATCTAAAGAATTTAGCAAGGACACACATGTACACTCATTATTAATATAGGCGGTTGTTTCGTCGTCGTGTTTACTACTGTAATGAAATGTCAATATATTAAACAAAATATTGCTTTTAGTCGAAACAATAGATAATTTAGACTTTTTAGACATGACCATTATGAATGTCAAACCTGCATTATTTGTTTTGAAAATACGCGTACATTAAAACTGTCAAGTATTATCCACTATTACTGAATGACATTACCGTAAGAGGAAATGCTTCTATGTCATTTCTAATTGCTAACAGATAAGGCCGAATTCCCTTATTGATTAATTTCCTAAATTTTTGATTTCTGTCGGATCGATTTTTTTTATATATGTGTTTAAATTATCGAGTAATGTTCTGCAAATGAATAATTTGCACTCTCACAATATCTTTTCAATTTTAACACCCACATTCCTTCAGACATGAGTCTTAAACAAACTGAATGTGATAAAAGTAGTTTTACGTCAACAAATGCAGAGTTCAATACATTAAACTTTATTTATGAGTTGTTTATAGGTAAACTCATTTAGAGTCAATCAAAATTGCGTAAACCAAGTTTCACTGAATACTGGAATCTCCTTTGCCACAAGTTTGAAGTTTTCATATCCGTGCATTGTTTCATACATACATGTAAAATGTTTTTTAGCAGGCCTTAAGCACATTTCAATAAAATATTTCAGAAATGTCACTTTATTTGCATGGACTATGATATTGTAAATTTTGAATTTACATGTACTTGAAAAGCATGCATACCACTATATAAAAAGAACATGATGTGTTTGTGGAACACTATGCCCCCGTTGGTAACACAATTCTGGAGTTTTTCAAATGTAGGTCAAAGGTCACAATTGAGGTCACAAGATAAAAAATTTCTGTAATGTACTAATGAAAAGGTCTTGTCATAATGAACACTTATGTCAAATATTAAAGCCTTAACCTTGACAGCGCAATATATATAGTTATGATAAGGTTAAAGTTGACAACAGACAGACAAACAGCTATACAAACAGGCAGACAGGACAAAAAACAATATACCCTCGGGATCTTTCGATCAAGGGGCATAAAAATCATACTAAGACAGGAATACATGTATTTTAGTTTATACAGTGTGGCTATGCTCATCTTCTGAACTACCCATATAGTGAAGTCGATCTATTTATTTCCATTTTCTAAGTATTCAATAATATTATTTTTGTTTGTTTGTCTGGTTTTTTTTTTTCATTTTTTTTTTGGGGGGGGGGAGGGGGGGCATAAGCGTATTTCATAAAGTTTACGTAGAAATAATTTTTGAAAAGCTCGTATGGCGCAATAACACCGATTATCCTGCCTTTGTGGACTACTTATTGACAGTACAGAATTTACACATCTTGCGCTCACCTTTAATTACTTGCATTTGTTTCTCAAAAGGTCATTTCGTTTAATTAATAAATAATCATTAGTTTTCGTTAATTAAATTGTTTTACGTTCCTTTCCTCTCATGGGGGAATTCAACATTCATTAGAAAGTCTTCATTTATAGAATTGTTACGGATTGGTTTGAAAAGCTCTAGTTAGGTAAACCGCGAGTTGCAAAATTCTTAAATGGGATTAAAGATGTGTTTCAAAATTCTAGGTAAATCTATTCAAATTGATTGTGAAATTTTCCCTGTGTGAGTATAAAAATAAAATAGATCTGAAAAAAAAAATGTCAACAATTACTCTGTACCATAGAATAAAAACGCCAAAATTACCGTCAAAATATGGACGCTTGAATAAAACTTCTACTCTAAATGGAGAAAAGGTAAAACTACCAAGGTGCGTTTATGAACATCTATTAAATTTTGATGCAGTTTCTAAGTATACCAATATATTGACAGGTTCCTGGCATTCGTACATATGGAAAGAGCAGTCTTGATACATTTGCTTAATGAATTATTGACGCAAAGATTCCTCGGCATGGCCGAGCGTCTTCGGATTTTCCAGGATAGATTCATCAGTCAGAAGGAATCGGTCATGGTATCGTGTACCTTTGAAATAATATATCGATTAGTGGACTATACCTGTATTTTTATTAGTTACCTTTGTCTGCTAGGAATAAAGTCAATTTCCATTGTTTCGAAAAGGACAAAAATTGAATTTATATTCGAGCATTTATGTAAAATCAAATCTTTGTGACCAATGTCCTATTGGAAATCAACATGATAATCAATTATAACTTTTACCTGGACAAGTGAAAGATTATTCTACTATGATGGATATTTTTCCGTCAAAGAGTTGATTTTTGTTGTTGAGAAAATCGAATTCATCACCTGAATATCTTAAGTTTAATCTGTTGTTAAAAATAATATCTCCAAAGAATTCAGTTTGACTCGCTGATCAATACTTTAAGCAATGTGTATTAAAGGGTGGGTTTTCTTAATCAGTGATAAGTTGTTCTGGTTTAAAGATTTGCTTTCTTTCTTTTATGAGTGATTTATATAGAGAAGAAAAAGTTTTGGTCGTTAGAAAGATAGTGTTAATAAAGGAAAAAAATCTGCAAGTCACAATGAAAAAGGCATTTTTTTTAAAAAATGGATTTATATCTAAGGGGAGGCTTTCTACCCCGGACAAAAATACTGAGTATAAAGATATTTTGGTAAAAAATAATAATTTAACTCTCAATTTAAATCATATTAAACTTTATTCAGTTACGAAATATCACAAAGAACAAAATGTACACCAGTCTATGTGCTCAGTTGCAATTTTTTTCAAACAATTAACATATTTAGCAAGTGAAAATTATAATTAATTTCTTTGCGAGGACTGTTTAAAACCTTTCTCTCACATGAACTCCGGATAGGACCACATAGTTTACTATTGCACAATCAAGCATCGCGACTGTTGGGTCGATGGCGCGACGACGAAGGTGCGATACCATTGAATCGATGCCATGCAGCGACATTGCGATGGCGATACCGTAATGGCTCGATGAAGTGATAGTGAGTATAGCTCCATCGTCAATTTTTGCGTCATCTCTGTATCTCGTAATCGCATCATCTTCCTCGCGTTATCGCACCATCACTCAATCTTCATCGCGTTATCGCATCAAGGCTAGCGCGTTTCATGAAATATGCCTACGTGACACGTCTGTGTGATTCACACACCAATATCTCACACAAAACTTAAAACATTCTATTTTATCAAATCCACAGATAACTAATATTTTAACAATACGGCTCCCAACGGCAAAACAGAAATTATTTTGAGCATATAATCTTTTATTTGGATTGTAAAAGACAGGTTACTTGTTTTCTATTTAATACACATTAAAAATCAAAGAAAAATCTTGATTTCTGTCAAAATGACAGTTGTAAATACATTAAAATGGAGAGCCTTGAACCATGGTATCCAATAAAACCCTGGTCCGTACCTGGAACTAACAAATCCGGACCAGGGTTCTAAAAATTATAACTACTGAATTTGAATATGATCGTTGGGAAGCATTAATACATGATTGTATTGTTACCTATATATAAGAGCGTCACACTCTTAAAATCATACAAGTAGGGGTGAGAGTCATTTTAACACCGTGTATTGTCAATTTTGGTTAGAATGTCACTGAATATATGGCCGATTTTCAAACAGACATATTCAAGATTTGTCTATTTACTCTAGTTAATGACATTCTTAACATCTAGAAAAGAAGACCAGGAATCGAACTCTTATACTCGATTTATTTCTTTTCACTGAGTGGGGTTTACTAAGTCAATACCAAATTGACATTTTTCGTGTCATTTACACCAGAAGCGTTTTAATTTATAGTCTATTTTAACGGGAGGTAAACAAACACTTAAAATGTTTTTTTTATAAAATATGATAATAATTCATATTTGATGTCGCTGACCAATGTCACATAATTGAGGAGCCCTCCCCCATTTTTATATGAGACCCCAGGGATTGGGCAAAAAAAAATGCTAAAATACATGTAGCTAAATTGTCAAAAATCTGCACTTATAGCATCTTAAACTCAACCCGAATGTATGTAAGGAAAACGATGAGACTCTCAAGTAGAAATATATTTTTATTACCTTGAGGGCACTGGTTCTGCTTAATGGACAGGACCAAAAGTTTCAGAACCTGAAAAACATTTACCTTTAAAAATCTTCTGCACAGCTTGAAGATAATTGAAAATTCCTGGTGTGGAGAAGCATAAGGCCATCTGCTATTGTGTTTTTCAAAATTTCTGTATCAGGACCGAGGTTCCGCCTTAAAAACAGGGCAAAAATCGTAATTTCAAAATTCATAAAATAGTATACAACTGTAGATGGCCATCTACTGAAAATTCAATTTAATATTCTCCGGATACAAAGGTCAGTAATTCGTATCTAGGGATGGGGCTGTTAAAAAGACCAGAGTTTGAGAAAATATTTTTGCTAAGTGCATCGATCCCTATCAGTCATCTTATCAATCCGACGAAAAAGAAGAAGGTACATTTTCAATACAAATTAAGCCCTGTATTTTTCTAAAATATTAAAGTGAAATAACAAATTAAAATTTATTCTTTCTGATTCATTGGAACTCCGTGCAGTAAGAATATACAAATTGTTTTTCTTGTATGTCCTCCTAAATGCTAATTGTGACGTCATTAACTTGTGCACTTCCCGTATTTTCTTAAAAAGTTGCAGAAGACATCAATTTTCAATGGAATTTTCTTTAAGAAAACATACTCAGCCACCGTCGCCCACAAAGATTTTGAGATATGTGATTTTTCAAAGCAGTTTACATAATATATCAAAAAATTGAACTGGGCGACGGTGGCTGCATTAAACTTAGAAATGTACGAAATTAATGACGTCATATTTCCAGAGCGGTCCTACTTCATGCCATATTCTCTAATGATTTATTATATGCATCTACTCAACTTTTGTTAAAGCTAATTTCATAATTTTTTAAGAACATTAAATTTTTAGGGCACAATAAAGCTCAAACTGTACTTTCTATGTATTTGTCTTGACCAACACTTTAATATTTATTTTCTTCAGTTCTTTGCTCGTGTTTTAGTGCAGGTGTATTTCACTAATTAGCAATTTTCAATTGCCAATGAGTATTTTTGGCGCGGGAGAAGAAAGCTTCCTATTCAGGTTTAAGTTACCTTTTTATACCCGCACTTTCTAAAGAAAGTTCGGGTATATTGTTGTTACTCATGTCCGTCCGTCCGTCCGTCCGTCCGTCCGTCCGTCTGTCACACTTTTCTTCCCTGAACTCCTCCTACATTTTACAAAGTAGCTTAATCATCTTTTAAGAGATGGTTGGTGGTGTCATGTAGATGTGCAGTAAGGTTTCGGAATTTTGATTTTGCCCCGGGGGGTCAAATGGGGGTCGAAAAATGACGTTTTTTGTGCAAAAAGTCCCGTCTTCCCTGAACTCCTTCTACATTTTACTCAGCAGCCTAATCACCTTTTGGGGGATGATTGGTGGTGTCATGTAGATGTGCAGTAAGGTTTCGGAATTTTGATTTTGCCCCGGGGGGTCAAATGGGGGTCGAAAAATGACGTTTTTTATGCAAAAAGCCCTATCTTCCCTGAACTCCTCTTACATTTTACTTAGCAGCCTAATCATCTTTTGTTGGATGATTAGTGGTGTCATGTAGATGTGCAGTAAGGTTTCAGAATTTTGATTTTGCCCCGGGGGGTCAAATGGGGGTCGAAAAATGACGTTTTTTGTGCAAAAAGTCCCGTCTTCCCTGAACTCCTTCTACATTTTACTCAGCAGCCAAATCACCTTTTGGGGGATGGTTGGTGGTGTCATGTAGATGTGCAGTAAGGTTTCGGAATTTTAATTTTACCCCGGGGGGTCAAATGGGGGTCAAAAAATGATGTTTTTTATGTAAAAAGCCCCATATACCCTGAACTCCTCTTACATTTTACTTAGCAGCCTAATCATCTTTTGTGGGATGATTAGTGGTGACATGTAGATGTGCAGTAGGGTTTTGGAATTTAGATTTTGCCCGGGGGGTCAAATGGGGGTCGAAAAATGACGTTTTTTGTGCAAAAAGTCCCATCTTCCCTGAACTCCTTCTACATTTTACTCAGCAGCCAAATCACCTTTTGGGGGATGGTTGGTGGTGTCATGTAGATGTGCAGTAAGGTTTCGGAATTTTAATTTTGCCCCGGGGGGTCAAATAGGGGTCGAAAAATGACGTTTTTTATGCAAAAAGCCCTATCTTCCCTGAACTCCTCTTACATTTTACTTAGCAGCCTAATCATCTTTTGTTGGATGATTAGTGGTGTCATGTAGATGTGCAGTAAGGTTTCAGAATTTTGATTTTGCCCCGGGGGGTCAAATTGGGGTCGAAAAATGACGTTTTTTGTGCAAAAAGTCCCGTCTTCCCTGAACTCCTTCTACATTTTACTCAGCAGCCAAATCACCTTTTGGGGGATGGTTGGTGGTGTCATGTAGATGTGCAGTAAGGTTTCGGAATTTTAATTTTGCCCCGGGGGGTCACAAGGGGGTCGAAAAATGAGGTTTTTTATGTAAAAAGCCCCATATACCCTGAACTCCTCTTATATTTTACTTAGCAGCCTAATCATCTTTTGTGGGATGATTAGTGGTGACATGTAGATGTGCAGTAAGGTTTTGGAATTTAGATTTTGCCCCGGGGGGTCAAATGGGGGTCAAAAAATGACGTTTTTTGTGCAAAAAGTCCCGTCTTCCCTGAACTCCTTCTACATTTTACTCAGCAGCCTAATCACCTTTTGGGAGATGGTTGGTGGTGTCATGTACATGTGCAGTAAGGTTTTGGAATTAAGATTTTGCCCCAGGGGATCAAATGGGGGTCGAAAAATAACGTTTTTCATACAAAGAGCCCTGTTTTCCCTGAACTCCTCTTACATTTTACTCAGCAGCCTAATCATCTTTTGGGAGATGGTTGGTGGGGTCATGTAGATGTGCAGTAAGGTTTTGGAATTTAGATTTTGCCCCGGGGGGTCAAATGTGGGTTGAAAAATGACGTTTTTTGTGCAAAAAGCCCTGTCTTCCTTGAAGTCTTCCTTAATGTTACTCAGAAGCCTAATCATCTTTTAGGAGAGTTAAATATTTTGAAAATTATGTAAAACATCAACGTCAAGGTGTAACAAGATGTGTTTGTGAAACACTATGCGCCCGGCGTCAACAAAGATCGAAAAAAGCTATTTTTAGCATATAGTTCACAGTCAAGGTCACAAGGTCATTGACCTTGATGTCATTTGAAGGAACTTAATTAGTGCAGTATGCATACTAAATATGAAGTCCCTATCTTCTATGGTTCAAAGGTTATGGCAAAAAGTGGAAAAAGCTATTTTAAGTATAAAGGTCACAGTCAAGGTCACATGGTCATTGACCTTGGTGTTGTTTGAAAGAACTTTATTAGTGGAGTATGCATACTAAATATGAAGTCCTTATCTCTTATGGTTCAAAAGTTATGGCAAAAAGTGGAAAAAGCTATTTTTAGCATATAGGTCACAGTCAAGGTCACAAGGTCATTGACCTTGATGTCATTTCAAGGAACTTAATTAGTGCAGTATGCATACCAAATATGAAGTCCCTATCTTCTATGGTTCAAAGGTTATGGCAAAAAGTGGAAAAAGCTATTTTAAGTATAAAGGTCACAGTCAAGGTCACATGGTCATTGACCTTGGTGTTGTTTGAAAGAACCTTTTTAGTGGAGTATGCATACCAAATATGAAGTCCCTATCTCCTATGGTTCAAAAGTTATAACAAACAGTTGAAAAAACTATTTTTAGCATATAGGTCACAGTCAAGGTCACAAGGTCATTGACCCTGATGTCATTTGAAAGAACTTTATTAGAGGAGTATGCATACTAATTATGAAGTCTCTATTTCTTATGGTTCAAAAGTTATGACAAACAGTTGAAAAACCTATTTTTAGCATATAGGTCACAGTCAACATCACAAGGTCATTGACCTTGATGTCATTTGAAAGAACTTTATTAGAGGAGTATGCATACCAAATATGAAGTCTCTATCTCTTACGGTTCAAAAGTTTTGGCCAAGGTTAAAGTTGACAACAGACAAACAGATAAACAGACAAACAGACAAACTGACAGGACAAAAACAATAAGGGCCCCGAAAAAATTCGGGCGCATAAAAAAAACATCGCATGCTGGGAAACACCTTGAATTCTTATGAGTAATTTATGTACATGTCAAATGTGAGAGTCATATCTCATCTCAATCAAAAGTTATAAGCAAATGCAACATTTTTGAAAAGTAGGTTAGGCTTGATCGCTTCAAGGTCAAGGTCACAGTGTAAAAGTCATGATTTATTTGGAAAGGTCTTATCACAGGTAATAATATACATGCATTATGATATGAATGCCCTAACTTTTCTCTTTCAAAATGATGAATTTATAACAATTTAATTTTTTTGCAAGTTGGTCAAACTTCTAGGTCACATGTAAAAAAAAAAAAAACCATGCCATTCTCACAGGTAAATATACTAATACATAAGTTTAATATGAATGTCTCTTCTCATTCAGTAGATATGACCGTGATAACCAAGGTTAAATTTATTGAGACAGATGGACTGAGTCTGACATACAAATGTACATATTTCTATATGAATTGGGTAAAATTGGCCCAATGGTTCTAGAGAAGTTAAAAATGTAAAAAGTTTTCAGACAAACAGATGGACAACACGTCACGACAGACATTATATGCTAAGGAAACCAAAAAAGCTCAAATGAGTGTTTTGAAAGGGTTACAATATGGTTGGAGTATTTGAAAAGCTGTTTTTTTTCCTGCAGAGATACGCATGACCAACATATTCATGTTTTATATTTTCTTTAGTGATTTGTTTGTTTGTTGTGAATACATCTTCCCTCATATGGAGACACCACCAAATAATAATGAAGATAAGATGTGTTTGTGAAACACTGATTTCCCAGTATGGAAGCCTATGGCGAAGGTTGAAGTTTCTCAAATAGATGTCAAAATCAAAGGTCAAGGTCAAAGGGTTCAAATTGTTAGTATCAGAAGAAAGTCTTGTCACAAGGAATGCACATGTGAAATAAAGAAATCCCTAGTAATTCCTGTTCAAAAGTTAATTGCCAAGGTTAATTTTTTTGTTTAAGTGGTTCAAACTCTAGGGTCAAGGTCAAACATATTTATACCTGTTGACAGTTCACAATGAATACAATATGTCATGATAAGTATGAAAGCCCTAGCACCTACTGATCAAAATTTAGGCAGAGTTTAAAGTTTGGTATTTTTCTTGTAAAAATGTGTATCCCATGTCAAGCGATCAGAGGTAAAAATTAATGGTACCCAAATAAAAGGTCTTATTAAATTGTCACAAGAAATAAACCTATAAAATGTGGAAGCTATTTGTATAGCCCATCCCACTTAAAACTTATGGGCAAGCTAGCTAGGATTTAATTTCTGCAGACTTATAGACAGACATACTATAAACACAAGAAACAAAATATGTATAATAATTAGTCAAATGGAAAAAAATATACTATTTAACTGGAATAACAAAATACATTGTTATTTCAGGGACAGTATGGGGGTTGTATTTTTGGAACCCCCCAATCCCCCCCCCCATCTGGCATTTGCTTTGTTATTTAAACAAGACTATATACTGTAGCAAGTAAAAAATGACTCTTGACATCCTCTCCCTATAAACTTAGAAAACATTGACCTCACTATCATTGTTTTTTTATTTGTTTATTTGTTTTCATTTTTTTTCTCCTGCTTGTCACGAAATTCTGGGCTGGAATTTTTTGACTGAGATGTGAACCCCCCTCCCTACTCCCGAAAAAAATTCTGGATCCGCACCAGTATTGGCAGTAACTGAATGTCACATCGACAACGGGAGATAACTTCACAATATGAAATTCGTCTAGTGTGGCATGCGATGATCTTTCACCCTTTTTAAACTTTAACCTAATAGTTTGGGTGTATTTTACCCCCCACTATACTAAAACTTCTACTTACCGACTCCCTGTGTCTCAACTTCATGAAATATAAATCCAATTATAACTCAAAATGAATTAATCCAATGCACACCAGACTGCAGCCATGTGCCATTTTGGCGAACCTTCGTCGATTCCATCACCTTATCAGATGAAGTGGGAATCGGCCGAGGTGTGCCAAATGGTGTTTAATCTATAAATATGATAATGGGTGACGCAACGTGATGTGATGTAGAAATTTACATGTTCACATGTATAGTACAAGAACAAATTTTAAATTAATTCATAACAAACGATATTAAATTTTAACAAACCTTTTCCATCTAGCCTATTCCAAAAAGTATGTGCTGTGGGATTGTGGTGTCGAGGGGGGGGGGGGGGGGGGGGTTAGTAAATTTAAAAAGGTCCTATTATGAGCAAAACATATATCAAAATCTAATTTCAGACGTGGATCCAGAAATTTTTTCCGGGTGGGGGGGGGGGGTCCACCTCAGTCAAAAAAAAATCCTATCCCAGAAATTGACAATAAAAAAAACCCCCTAAAGTAAATCTCACCCAAACGTCAAAAACCTATATCGTGGGGGGTAGGGTGGGAGTAGTGGTGACTTCTATTGCCGCAAATGTTTAACTTTTCATACTTATTTTACACATATTCGTGTTTACCACGGGGGATCTGCATTTTCCAAGGGGGGTCCATTGTAACTTTTTCCTTGTTTTAGTATATACATTTTTTAACCTTGTAAATTCCAGGGGGGGTCGGGTCCTGACCCCCCCCCCCCCCCCCCCCCCCCCCCCCCGACAGATCCGTGCATGAATTTACATCATTAATAAAATTCAGACTGGTATATAATGAATTAAACATGTATAAAATAAATATAAGAGGTTCTGAGTTATAGGTCACAGGGTCTGAGAATTTCATACTCAATTTGATGAATACATGTAAATTATAGAATTATTTTGACTATTTCTTTGGAAAGCCGCCCAATATGTAGGAGCGTGTATTTAGAGGCAAACACCTTAGTGCGGGTATTACTGTCTCATGACAGCATCTAGTTAGTTTGTATTTATGTCAAATAAATTTCTTGTACTTTTGGGTCTCTTGTTCTGGTTTTCGAGAATGTTTAATCTGAGTAATTATACCCGCACTTTCTAAAGAAAGTTCGGGTATATTGTTGTTACTCATGTCCGTCCGTCCGTCCGTCTGTCACACTTTTCTTCCCTAAACTCCTCTTACATTTTACACAGTAGGCTAATCATCTTTTGGGAGATGGTTGGTGGTGTCATGTAGATGTGCAGTAAGGTTTTGGAATTTTGATATTGCCCCGGGGGGTCAAATGGTAAGTTTAAAAATGACGTTTTTTATGCAAAAAGCCCCGTCTTCCCTGAACTCCTCTTACATTTTACACAGTAGGCTAATCATCTTTTGGGAGATGGTTGGTGGTGTCATGTAGATGTGCAGTAAGGTTTTGGAATTTTGATATGCCCCGGGGGTCAAATGGGGGTCGAAAAATGACGTTTTTTATGCAAAAAGCCCCGTCTTCCCTGAACTCCTCTTACATTTTACACAGTAGGCTAATCATCTTTTGGGAGATGGTTGGTGGTGTCATGTAGATGTGCAGTAAGGTTTTGGAATTTTGATATTGCCCCGGGGGGGTCAAATGGGGGTCGAAAAATGACGTTTTTTATGCAAAAAGCCCCGTCTTCCCTGAACTCCTCTTACATTTTACACAGTAGGCTAATCATCTTTTGGGAGATGGTTGGTGGTGTCATGTAGATGTGCAGTAAGGTTTTGGAATTTTGATATTGCCCCGGGGGGTGAAATGGGGGTCGAAAAATGACGTTTTTTATGCAAAAAGCCCCGTCTTCCCTGAACTCCTCTTACATTTTACACAGTAGGCTAATCATCTTTTGGGAGATGGTTGGTTGTGTCATGTAGATGTGCAGTAAGGTTTCGGAATTTTGATTTTGCCCCGGGGGGTCAAATGGGGGTTGAAAAATGACGTTTTTTATGCAAAAAGCCCCGTCTTCCCTGAACTCCTCTTACATTTTACACAGTAGGCTAATCATCTTTTGGGAGATGGTTGGTGGTGTCATGTAGATGTGCAGTAAGGTTTTGGAATTTTGATATTGCCCCGGGGGGTCAAATGGGGGTCGAAAAATGACGTTTTTTATGCAAAAAACCCCGTCTTCCCTGAACTCCTCTTACATTTTACACAGTAGGCTAATCATCTTTTGGGAGATGGTTGGTGGTTTCATGTACATGTGCAGTAAGGTTTTGGAATTTTGATTTTGCCCCGGGTGGTCAAATAGGGGTAAAAAAATGACGTTTTTTATGCAAAAAGCCCCGTCTTAATTCCCTGAAATTCTCTTACATTTTACACAGTAGCCTAATCATCTTTAGGGAGATGGTTGGTAGTGTCATGTAGATGTGCAGCAAGGTTTTGGAATTTTGATATTGCCCTGGGAGGTCAAATGGGGGTGGAAAATTACATTTTTTGTGCAAAAAGTCCTGTCTTTCCTGAGGTCCTCCTTAATGTTACTCAGAAGCCTAATTATCTTTTAGGAGAATTAAATATCTTGAAAATTATGTAAAACATTAACGTTAAAGAGTAAAAAAACATTGCAAGCTGGGAAACATCTTGAATTTTTATGAGTAATTAATGTACAAATGTCAAATGTGAGAGTCATATCTCATCTCAATCAAAAGTTATAAGCAAATGCAACATTTTTGAAAAGTAGGTTAGGCTTCAAGGTCAAGGTCACAGAGTAAAAGTCATGATTCATTTGGAAAGATCTTATCACAGGTAATAATATACATGCATTATAATATGAATGCCCTAACTTTTCTCTTTCAAAATGATAAATTTATAACAATTTAATTTTTTTGCAAGTAGGTCAAACTTCTAGGTCATATGTAAAAAAAAAAAAAAAACCATGCCATTCTCACAGGTAAATACTAGTACATAAGTTTAATATGAATGCCTTGTCTCTTCTCATTCAGTAGATATGACCGTGATAACCAAGGTTAATTTTATTCAGACAGAAGAACAGTCTGACATACAAATGTACATATTTCTATATGAATTGCATGGGTAAAATTGGACCAGTGGTTCTAGAAAAGTTAAAAATGTAAAAAGTTTTCAGACAAACAGATGGACAACATGTCACAACAGACGTTATATGACAAGGAAACCAGAAAAGCTCAAATGAGTGTTTTGAAAGGGTTACAATATGGTTGCAGTACTTGAAAAGCTGGGTTTTTTTTCATGCAGAGATATGCATGACCAACATATTCATGTTTTATATTTTCTTTAGTAATTTGTTTGTTTGTTGTGAATACATATCTCATTGGAATTTTTCCGTCATATGGAGACACCACCAAATAATAATGAAGACAAGATGTGTTTGTGAAACACTGATGTCCCTGTCTGGTAGCCTATGGCGAAGGTTGAAGTTTCTCAAATATATGTCAAACTCAAAGGTCAAGGTCAATTGTTGGTATCACAAGGAATGCACATGTGAAATAAGTAATCCCTAGTACTTCCTCTTCAAAAGTTAATTGCCAAGGTTAATTTTTTAAGTGGTTCAAACTCTACGGTCAAGGTCAAACATATTTATACCTGTTGACAGTTGACAATGAATACACATGTTAAGCATGAAAGCCCTAGCACCTACTGATCAAAATTTAGGCCAAGTTTAAAGTTGGGTATTTTTCTGTAAAAATGTGTATTCTAGGTCAAGTGATCAGAGGTAAAAATTAATGGTACCCAAATAAAAGGTCTTAATTGTCACAAGAAATAAACCTATAAAATGTGGAAGCCAATTGTATAGCCCATCCACTGAAAAACTTTTGGGCAAGGTTATAATTTTCTGCAGACAAATATACAGACATAATATAAACACAAGAAACAAAATATGTACATAATTAGTCAAATGGAAAAAAATATACTATTTAATTGGAATCACAAAATAGATTGTTATTTCAGGGATAGGGAGTGGGTAGGGAGATTGGAACCCCCCCCCCCCCTGGAATTTCCTTTGTTATTTAAACAAGACTATATACTGAAGCAAATAAAAAATGATTTTGGACATCCTCCCCCTAACTAAGAAAACATTGGGGTTTTTTTTTTGTTTATTTGTTTTCAGTGTATGATTTTTTTCTCCTGCTTGTCAGGAAATTCTTAGGCATGAATATTTTGACTGAGATGTGAACCCTCCCTACTCCCGAAAAAAATTCTGGATCCGCACCAGTATTGGCAGTAACTGAATGTCACATCGACAAGGGGAGATAACTTCACAATATGAAATTCGTCTAGTGTGGCATGCCATGATCTTTGACCCTTTTTGAACTTTAACCTAATCGTTTGGGTTTATTTTACCCCCACTATACTTAAACTTGTACTTACCGACCTCCATAGGTCCTGTAAACTTCATGAAATATAAATCCAATTATAACACAAAATGAATTAATCCAAAGCACACCATTCTGCAGCATGTTATAATGATATTCCATTCGGAAAACCTCCGTGCCGTCGATTCCGTCACCTTATCAGATGAAGTGGGAATCGGCCGAGTGTGTACCGAATGGAGTTTAATCTAAAAATATGATAATGGGTGACGCAACGTGATGTGATGTAGAATTTACATGTCAAGAACAAATTTTTAATTAATTCATAACAAACACTGTTTTAACAAAACTGTTCCATCTAGCCTATTCCCAAAAGTATGTACTGTGTGATTGTGGTGTCGAGAATGGGGGGGGGATTAGTAAATTTAAAAAGGTCCTAATATGAGCAAAACATTTATCAAAATCTAATTTACATTATTAATAGAATTCAAACTGGTATATAATGAATTAAGCATGTAAAATAAATATAAGAGGTTCTGAGTTATAGGTCACAGGGATAATTTCATACCCAATTTTATGAATACATATGTAAATTACAGGCACGTAGCAACCGGGGGGGGGGGGCTTGGGGGGGGGGGGCTGCTCCCCTTTTTCCCAACATTACCTGTACTATAAGAAAATGTCCATTAAAAAGATGGTTGCCCCCTCCCCCCACTTTTAACCACAGTATATACATTGCAAGGAAATATGGGAAAAATTGGAAGTGAAAGTAATTTTGCCTTGAAAAAAAAGGGGCCACCACCCCCACCCCCCACCCCCACCCCCCATTTCATTTTTTTTCCTTGTTAATTTTTTTAGGTTAGTAAAAAAAATTTTCTCAGGTTGCCCCCCCCCCCACTTTCAAAAACGATGCTACGTGCCTGAATTATATAGAATTATTTTGACTTTTTCCTTGGTAAACCGCCCGTAGGATTGTGTATTTAGAGGCAAACACCTTAGTGCGGGTATTACTGTCTCATGACAGCATCTAGTTATAGAAATGTAACAAAAACACGAAAGGTAAATCACAGGTCAGTTTTTATAAATCAATTCCTGTTAAAATGGCGCCTCAGTTTAATCAATTTTGGACATCAATCTATTAATGTAATGTGAAACTGGGTGGTGATAATTATGGAAAATTAGTCCCTAGTTGTAGCATCGACTAAAACTTAAGTGAAGAGAAATCAATATCTATACAATTAACTGCGCGACTCTATAACGCTTGATAAGTCTGTAAGTCTCTGGATAAACATAGCATTTCTTCCAGGAAATGGCAGGTGCGAGGAATTGCCAGTCAAATTCCAGTTCGGTAGGTCTCAGCCACAATGATGTAGACTAAATTCTGTATGTTGTCAATTTCTTTTTACTAATTTCCTATGTTTCATCTACTGGTTATATATGGGTTAAGTTGCACAACTCTTTAAAGCCACCATGTTGGAAGTTGTTGTTGAGGTATTTTGGCTTTTAGGGAGGTGTTTCAGAGCTTCACGAACTTTTATGTTATGGGGTACAAGAGTATGTATATGGTAAACAATTTAGATGGTAATTTGTAAAACTATCAGATATTTCCTGAAGTTTGTTATATGATTACATTACATGAATATATTCTCACTGGTTGTCTCTCAAAGCGAGAGAATGAAGTTTAATGCCAATGACAGGGCAACAAAGCAGGGGAGCGAGAATAAGAGGACAGCATTATGAGACTGAGGGGGCGATCGCCTTGCTTGTCCGCTCGCTATTGCTTCTTTATGCTTGGTACCATGAACGGCTACCCTCTTCAGATTAAATATTTCATAAAATCCATCAAAAAATTATATGTGCTTTTAATTCCTACGAAAAAGGTTTTGAAATGTATATTTTTAAATATTGTTGAAATAAAATGTTTGAATGTAAGTAATATTACTATTTTATATTACTTTTTATCCCACCCTACACATGTAATAGTTTTCATTTTTTATATTTTTCAGCGTGAAAGTGTTGGGAGTTTCGATGTTTCAAAGTTTAAAGCTGCCAACGCCAATGTACAGGTGAGCATTTATAAAAATCTATCAAACCAAAGTCCCATGGGCTTAAACGGTCACCTGAGTATTACATTTATGTGTTCCACTGGCTATGGCCAATTAAAATTAACCAAAAGGAACTGGTGACAAAACTTTACCGTCGAAGACTCTATAATCAGAAATACACTCGTGCTGCTTGTCTTGTCTAGTAGTTGCTTGGTGTAAAAACATGTATATGACCAACGTAGCACCCCCTCCCTCCGTCCAGGATAATTCCTGGTTACAGCGACATGGTTTTGTAGAGGAATAGGGACTAAGGATGTATCAAACTAAATACTTTGGTAAAGGTTAAAGTCATCATTGTAAGCATATGAACAACTTGCATGATACATGTCCACAAATAAAGATGTCCAAAGTTTTATTTAAAAGTATTTTTCAATATATGTTCTGGACTTAGACCTCTCTTGGGTCAAAGTCACTAGTGCTGGGGCCATGAAATGAAAAAAAAATCAGTAGAAGACTACTTGCTCAATATAATGATGTTAATTGTTTAACTGCTTATTTTCATCAAGAAAACGAGAACACTTTCAAAGGTAACATATTTCAGTATATACAACCTCAACATGGAGCATGTATGGAGGTCAGAACAAGGGGGTTTGAATCATCAGTAAATTTAGCAAAGTTTATGCACACTCTGTCTTTAACTCAATTTAATACAATGTCTTCGTCATAATCTTTTCATTAGTTTATCGTCTTCTCAAGTACCAATGAGGCAATTTCAAATAATCTTACCACAATGCAATCTTTATGGGTAAAGGAGAATAAAGTTTGTTGAAGAAGCTCTCTTTTGAAGGGAAATTATTAAAAACATAAAAATGAAATGGTATCTTAATTCTAAAAATCTTCTTCTCAACTGTGCAGAAATGTAGCTTTCTGGATAATAAAATTCGGACAAACAAACCAAAGAGCTATAGATTTAAGCATTGTGAAATCTTTCGATTTTCGCTTTTACTTGATTGTCCTATAATTATATGTCAATCTTTCGAAATAAAGGAAGTCTTCGGGGTTTTTTTTTATATGTTGATATTAGTGCAAGTTTAAAAAAAAAGAATTTTCATCTCAGTTGAAATCAGGGGAAGGTTCAGTCTTTGTGACTGTCTCTCCTTCTCTCTTCGAAACAAATAATGTAATGCAACAACCGTTTTAAAAAAAATATCTAAACACCTATGAAACATTGCATAAAATATGGCACTAGAAAACCTAATACAATCTTTCAATTGAAAGTCCTAACATAACTTTTAACGGATTTAATTTATAGTGGATAGTAAAATCCCGATACTTGACTTTGTAACGTACTTTTGTTTTAGCTATTTCATGCTGGGCCAAAGAATTTATGACATTTTTATGAGTTGTTGCGTCGTGTCAAATAGAAAGTTAAAAAGCAATACGCTTTAAAGTTCTAATCGCAAATTCTCAAAGCTACGAGGCAATTTTAAATTAAAGTCATTTTGAAAATAAGGACATTCCTCAGTAATAAAATCTTGAAATGGTATAAGGTTCTATTTATAAATCATTTAATGCTAGTGACGTTTGATATCCATATATTTCAACAGGTATCAAAATAGATCAAAGCTTTATTTTTAATGTATGTGCTAATTCAAGAATATGTCTATTATTTATAGTTAGCAGAAAAAACTCAATAATTTTTGTAAGTCATCGACTATAGTGAGAATAAACAAAAAATGATTATATAATTGAATGACTTTTTTTGTAAATAATTGTGCTTTTTGTAGATGAAGCATGCTTTTAATATTAGTGTTTTTTCCCTTTTTTTAGTCACAACAAAAGAGAGAAATATTTACTATGACACCAGGTAAGGTGATATATATTAGATAGTCTGACAAATCTTTTTCTTATATGGATATTTTCTCGAAAAAAGGGAGATAGGTAACCCAACAAAACGTTGATACAAATGTAATGGCAACTTTTTTTTATTGACGACCTTCCCTTGCTTATTCTACCCTAATTCCCTGAATATTGTCTCCCAGTTGATTCAATTTTCAAGAGAATCCCCTATGCAAGAAAAATTTGTAAATCGAGACAAGCTATTAAAAAAAATTGATAA
>NW_026925303.1:0-25123 GCF_032062105.1 Saccostrea cuccullata
TGAATCATTCTGAGGAACATATAATATTTTGGATAACATAACTTGCCTACGTCACAATGAGTTACGTCAAAAACGTATTACTCCGCTTGACGTTACTTTTAAAATAATGCTCATTTTAAAGCCTTATTCTGGAGGAAAAATTGTCTTATTGTCTACACTGAAATTAAATTATAAGGAATGAAGCTAATTTCAACTTATATTATACGATATAACAAAACTTGGGGCAGTTTACGCTTTTTTATAAACCGCTTCGCGGTTTATAAAGCGTAATCTGCCCCAAGTTATGTTATATCGTATAACATAAGTTGAAATTAGCTTCATTCCTTAATGAAACCATCAGAATCGAATTTTCATTTATCAAGCATCTTTACTGAAAATTGAGAATTTTCTTTCTTGTTATAGACAGTTAATGTTGGAATAGTCGTAGAAAAGGAAAGACGAAGAATAAGGTAGGATTTCAATACAAATCTTGCCCTGTAATTTTCAAAAAAAAAAAAAATGAATAAATAAAAATAAAAGTGATGTACAAAAAAGAAAACTCGTGCTTTCCGAATCATTAAAATTCCATGCAAAAGAATAATACAAATTATTTTTCTCACATGCACTTATCAATCGGATCACCTCGCCCTTTTCCGTCGCACGCTAGAAAAAAGACTGGGAAGTAAGTACACGCCATGTTGGAACTCTTTTTTTTCGTCATATGTTCAAAGAAACATGACAGCGCCTTGCGCCATGTGTTGTGAGACGAAGGGCACAGTATTTAACGCTTCGGATGGAAAGAAAGCATACGAAGACAATATCCTATCTATGTTTTTGTTTGTGTCAGGAGTCCATGTTACTCCTGACAGCAAAATGTGTAGGACATGTCTTCAAAACCTCAAAAAATTTGCAGAGTTTAAACGCAAAATTCTATCAACAAGGGTAAGTGAAGTTCATAACATGTTAAACTGGTATGACACTGACTGTTCAATTTCTATGATCAAATGAGATCTTAATTTACTTATCTGTAGGGGTATCAGCATTATGATGACAGTTTAAATAATAAAATGCTCTCTTGAATTGTTAGTACATTAATTCCCATACTAACAAAGAAAGACATTTTATTGTCTATATTTACTAGGTGCAGTCCAAAGACTATTTCTACCTACTTAGCTATAAATAATTACGTGGGTATTTAAACCTACCCAAAGTAGCTATTTTTACCTACTTTCTGCTTTACTTGCATTTTGTGGCCACAGCCGAACAGCGCAATATTATGAGTACCATATTTCTTGATACATTACAGTCACACTGATGGATATGACAAAAATTTGACTAAAAATGATTGGGCACACTTTACTTTACCAGTCCCCAGATCCGCAAGATCCTCGCGCTCATTGGACTATGACGTAACAACTACGTCACTCAACTGAAATGGGTTAAATTTGCACACTATTCGACTGATAGGGTTTAGTCTTGCACCCACCTGAGAGATTAGGGTTAGTCCTCGCACATTATTCGACTGATTAGGGTTAGTTTAGCATCTGTCCGGGAGATTTCATCTACATGTAAACGATTTGGTCCTTGCATACCATCCGATGGATTAGGGTTAGTGACTCGTTCTTTTAGATAAGTTAAGTAATTCAGTTGCTTGTATAATTTCTCCAAGATCATATAATTCAGCTTCAAAGACATGTGCATTTCGTTCATTTGTTTACATGGAAGAATGTCCGAAAGAAATGACACTAAGCATGCGCCGAACGCGCTTCTTTGTCGATTTTTTTTCATGAGTAAACAATATTTATTAGCCTAATTTTTTTCAGAGAACGAGGGTAAAAACTACGTTTAAAAACGAAGTTTTAAACTTAACCTTTTTCTAGCATGCGACGGAAAAGGGCGAGGTGACCCGATTGATGCATTTATAAATGCTAATTGTGACGTCATAAACATGTACATTTTCCCGTATTTTCTTAAAAGTTGCAGAAGACTCGAATTTTGAATGGAATTTTCTTTCAGGTAATATTATCCACAGTCATAGCCCACAAAGATTTTGAGATATGTGATTTTTCATGAATTTTGCACAATTTATCCAGAAATTTAAGTGGGCGACGGCTGTGGACACATTTTCTGAAATAAAATTACCCTTGAAATGGGTCATATATTGAGGCTTTTTCTGTTAAAAATAGAGAAAAATATCAATGAATCTACGGCACATTTCCAGAATGGTTCCCCTTCATGCCACATTCTTTTTTGATCTATCACATTCATAAACAAATATTAAAGCCAGTTTTAAAACTTTTTGAAAATATGAAATATTAGGGAACAATAAAGCTTAAACCATACCTTCTTATGCTTTAACTGTCATATCCGTTTAGTTCATCACACAGCAAAGCTTCTTTCATTTAAGATAATAATGTTATGCAAGAAATATGGATCATTTTTTCCTAAATTAAGAATTATCTTGAAAAGAAGCGTCTTAAAATCAATCTGAAACCTTTTTGTTAACCCATGTTGTATTAAACTCGAGGGTAAATTAGTACTTTTTAAATTTTGGGAGTAACTATTTTTTTTTGTTTTACCTTTCATGCAATCCATAAAAAATAAGTATTATTGTTTTGAAAGAAAGGCAGCGTCGAATAAATATTACCTTTTCTATATTTCTATAATATGACAATTCTTGTCAGTAAATAAGTAGAAATCACTGCTTTAAAGTAGCCCAATTATGCCCACTCTTTTTCCTCTTGTAATAGATCAACTCTATACCGTCCACTGTTTTGCGGAACAACAGATGTTCGGTGTAATGCGTGGTAAAGGTTTGTGTATTCAAAGCTTAACTGTGATACAAGTTAGCAGCTGAGAAAACAGAAGCCTACGAAAAGACTGTCAAGATTCCGCGGATAAGAGCTGCAGTTATTTTTATACAAAAAGTAAGACGGATATTGATATCAAGGGTCATTTGAGCATTGTTTACGGGATATATTACTGAACAATCATTCTAAGAGTATTAGAAAAGCACTGTATGCCCCTTAAAGGCAAAAATATTACCAATGTTCATATTAAACTCCAAGAGGGTGATGTTTGATACTATAGTATGAATCTCTAACTTATAGTAATTAACATTGCTAAAAAGGGAATAAAGTCCATCAATCAAAAATGATCATAAGTCTCACCGATTCCCAAAACTTGTATAAGTAATCCTTAAAAAGAAGAGACGTAGGTTTCTATAGTAAATGTTCTACCAAGTCTCTTAACTCATCAGGACAATATATACAGTGAAAATTCAGGAGCACTTCAGAGCACAGTCGAGAGGTAGTGATTTGTGAAATCTTAAAAAACTGCAGGATTTATGAAAATTTGAAATCACAAAAGTTTACCGACATTAATAATATCAAAATGTACGACATTTCGACACAATAAAAATTTTCCGACGATAAATCAAAAAGAACACTTTAAAGGATACCTCAAACAACTGCTGAGTTAAAAAAAATAGGGAACTTAAAAAACAATGCATACCTTGCCAATGCAATTGTTACTCGTATCTACAAACTTCTTGTGGTAACACTCATCTGATTCTACACAGAGCTACTCGAAGGTTGATATTTAAAAGATACTTGGATTCTCATTTACAATGTCAGGGAAGTGTTTTTTGGGATCAGGTCTTTAACATATATTTGGAGATAACGAACAGTATTCAAGCTTCAAAGTCAATTTAAACAATACAAATCAGGTGCAGAACTAACACTGACCGCCAAAATATTACAAATGGGATCAGGGGATAAAAAATATCAGGTGAAATCAGATGCAATGTGGAGTGAGCATCCACAACCGACTGGTCACACCCTCCGTTTGCTATTTGTCTTGATCCGGAAAAAACGGGGGAAAGTCGTAGACAAATATGTGCGTAAATAATAGACTAACAATTAGTTCGAAAAACGTCCGTCAGCATTCGGCTCAAAGATAGGTTGTATTTCCTGACAATGGCATCGCTTGCATCAATCAAAAATTTGCAAATCGATGACTAAAATCAATACTGTTAATACCCCTGTTTTATAAATTTGTTTTCCAATAGCTTGCTTGGTTTAAGAGATTGTTCCTTCGTAGAGTATGATCCTGCGTATCGAATAATTTGAGACATAAACATCACATATGACGTGTTCTAGGTACATGTGTATAGTGCTACAGAAGAGAGGGAAGTTGACGATTAAAAAGGCATCAACTTATCATACAGCTTTGTTGTTAGGTTACCATTAACGTTTTTGTAGTAAAATATGCAATTATAAAACAGATGTATATCAGACTCTGTGATATCTTTTAGTTGAAGTTCACTAGGAAATATGGAAGTAACTATTACATGTATTTCTTGAAAATACATCGTCGATATATCTCAACGTTGAATTGTATACCACAGCAGCATTTTCTTATTCTCGTGTAGAAGTGTTTGAAAAATTCTGCTTCAAATGAATACAAAAAGGTCTTCTAACAACGGTGCGCAATTGATACCCATGAAAATTCCAAGAAACTCTAGAATCTTTTAATATCAACTTCAAAGTACTTGTGTGTACAATCAAAATATTCTTAACAAAATAATTTTGCCAATGACCAATGATAAAATAAGAATAAATATAAGATCCATTTGTATTTATCTGTCTAACATTTAAGAAATCCTGGGCTTTAATTAATAGCTGTTAAGAATATTGATATCAAGTCTTAAATAATCCTTTGGATTTCTCATTAGTATTAATGGTGTCCCATGATACGTATACTAGTTACATGAAGAAAACGTCTCTTTTGCGGCATTCATTTTAGAGTTTAAGATAAATCGACGACTTGTTCTGAATTAATTTTAATATATTTATTTTCATTACGAATTAGATTTGATAAATCCGATCGAAAATGAGTAAAAGTAAAAAAAAAAAAAAGTAGATAAAAGTCTTACACATCTGCGTTATGTCTGAATACTCTTCTAGGCATAATTCATGTGATACTAAAGACTAAACCTCCGGAAAAATGGGATGGCTTTGAAAATTTTACAGCTTATTATATTATTTATATAGCAATTTGTTAATCGTATGTGATTTTTTCTGATATTTTGTCATTTTGTTTCTCATAAAATTCACCTGGCTTGGTCTATTTTTGAAAAAGTTTATATTACACTTTCAGCACCAAACTAACATATTCTAAAAATTGTTTTCGCCTGTAAACCTTTACTAAGTGTGATTTGTCCACATTTGTTATTTTATTGAAATATTACTAATGTTTTCTAAGTCTAATTCATTTTCCAAGTCTTAGGAGGAAAAAATTCTAAGAATTATCTATTTTTCTAAATCTGTGACATGGTATTATGTCTCCCCCAAGGAAAACAATTGTTTGTATCATCTGTCCTTTACATGTTTTGCGTATCAATTCGTTTGGAGGCAGAGATACTTATTGGATAATGCTACAAAACATGGTATGTTGATGGAAAAGCTGAAATCATCCATTTTTAAAATACCTGTTTTGTTAATCTGCCATAATCATCGTAAACAGTAAAACAGCTAAACACGAAACAGATGTAATGTTCAGACTTTGTGATTTCTCTTTGAGTTCATATGGATATACATGTAAATTGAGAACACATGTAACTTAAAATGAATATTGTTGATTATTAAATCATTATGATAAAATATATTTTAAGTTTTTTTTCTTTCCATGCAGATTTTATTTTTTGAAATATTAAGATTATGAGCATGGATCCTGCTTCAACGCCAAAAAAAAAAAAAAAAAAAAAAAAAAAAAAAATACTGAGTCGAACACAATCAAAGGTGGAATCGGGTGCCATGGAGAAGAAAACATACCCTGTCGACCGGTCTCATCCGCCGTGTGTCCTTATCGTGAACGGTTGGTAAACGAAAAAAAAAACGAAGGCAATTAAGCATGAACATGGCTTAAACATTTCATGGCTTAAATATGGTAGAGTCAATTCGATCAAGAAAGCTTATGTTATGAAACTGAAAAACTTTTAATTAACACCATTATTTTGGGCTTGGTAATGGAAAGAAAGCCAGTCAATTTTGGAGCTCCGGCAACATTTTTTCAACCTGCACTACTTCTGTTTGAAATTCACAATGATTTATCATTTAAACAGAGAATTTGTGAAAGACTAATCGCAAGATAAACAAGATGTTTGAGTTTCATTTTAATATTGTTTAAAGAAGCAGTTCTCTAATGTATGAAAATGCTTGATATAAATTAATTGTGAGGAAGGATTCATTATCTTTTTATAGGATGTAAGATTGAATTTCTTATTTACGAGTTTTAGTAAACACTTAAATAATCTAGATGTACAGAGACAGATGTTGCCAGAAAGCGTTTACATACATATGTATATACAGATGATAATCGGACAGGCAAAGGCATATCAACCAAATTGTAAATGTTATACAGAACAGGCTAGATGTTCTCTATTCAATATAGATAATATGAAGTTTCACAATATGTTTTAATCTGTATCAACTTAAAACGTGTTCATTTCCCTGTTACTTGTCCAATCAGCATATTAATCACAACTAATACACAATAAATAAGGCGTTTTAATATAAATTTTGATAAACATGGTGGAGGTGAATGAAAAATATAAAACATATAAAACAAATGATGTGTATAAAATTTTCAAAGTAAATACTTAAAACATAACGATATTTTACAACCAGTCTGATTCTTCAAGCTCTTAGTCTCCCTTCTCTTGTCGTTCTGTTTCTGGTCCCTGTGTTCCGAATCCCCCCTTTTTTCAGTCCATGGGTTCCGAATCCCTCTTCTCAGTCATTACATAACGATATTTTTCAACAAGTCTGATTCTCCTGGTTTTAGACTTCATTCTCTTGTCCTCCTTTTCCTTGTCTCTGTGTTCCGAAGCCCTCTTTTCTCAGTCCCCGTGCTATGAATCCCTCTTTTCTCAGTCCCCGTGCTATGAATCCCTCTTTTCTCAGTCCCCGTGCTATGAATCCCTCTTTTCTCAGTCCCCGTGCTATGAATCCCTGTTTTCTCAGTCTCCGTGTTCTGAATCCCTCTTTTGTAGTCCCCGGGTTCCAAATCCCTCTTTCCTCAATCCTTGTGTTATGAATCCCTCTCTTCGTAGTCCCCGTGTTACGAAGCCGTCTTTTCTCAGTCCCCGTGTTATGAATCCCTCTTTTCTCAGTCCTCTTGTTTCTCAGTCCCTTTTCTTAGTCCCCATTTTCCGATTCCTTCTTCCCTCAGTCCCCAATTTCCAAATCCCTCTTATCTCAGTCCCCGTGTTTCAAATCCCTCTTTTCGTAGTTCCCGTGTTCCAAATTCCTCTTTTATTAGTCCCCATCTTTCGAATCTCTCTTTTTTCAGACCCCGTGTTCCTAATCCATTTTCTTTCCATTTTCTTAGTTAGATAAACATTTTGTTATTAAAGACGAAATAATAATTTATCTTAATAATACAATGTGAAAGAGACTTATTTCTAATGATATGTATATATGTCTACCTTTCTTTTGTAGTGAAAGTACTTTCTCGTGATATGTATACATGTCTTCGTTTCTTTCGTAGTGCAATGTACTTGACACACACCGGGTACATGACGTAGTTTTCTATATGTGTGAAACACCCCCACCCGAGAAAAGAAAAGGGTTGTAATTACTACTAGTCATAAATTGATATATATTTAACAATGTATAGTACTGGAAAGATTATAATTAAATATTATCAATGTAAATCGAAGTTGTAGGAGTCATATAAATACAGTGAACAATTCTATATACGTAAATGTGTGATTAATTATTTCAATAATCGGTCAATGCATTACATATCCGTGCTGAAGTCTATTTCTGATCAGACATCAAAGACAAAGTATGCAGAATGAGTAAGATTACCAGCTATATTTGAACATTCATGTAATGTGCACCTAAACTAATAGAAATTTTATTTTACTCGGCGTTTTTGAACACTTTCTCCACGCTGAAGCATGCGATAGTATACTTGATGGAAGAAGGATAACTTGATCAGAGAGAAGTGAAGCACCCACTACTGCCGTGTTAAAACTGGGGGGGGGAGAGTTTTGTCAACAGACTTTTTGTATCTCTATTTACAAAATGATATTGACAGGCAGCAACCTGCAGGTTGATGAACTCCGATTTAGACCCCAGGGCCTTTTTGATTTTTTCCTCAAAAGTTATTATTCAATAACATACTTGTGACCAACAATTTGAAAATTTACCTAAAATAAACATTTTACAAAATATACCCCACTCTCTATACATAAATCAATACTGTAAAATCACATATTTTTGAGGGATCAAATTTTCGTGGTTTGAGGAATATTTATTGTTTCTTGGGGATTTCATTTCGAGGATGAAGAATTGTTCATTAGTAATATATGCGAAAAATTATTGCATTCCGTGGTGGACATAAATTCGTGGGTCTCTTCCTACATGTACCTTGCAGACCATAAAAATTAAACTCCACGAAAATTAGTGATTTCACAGTAAGTAGAAAAATATGTTAAGCGGGGTAAAAAAAATCATAAAATGTTTTTTTAAGGTAAATTTTCGAATTGTTAGTAAAGATAATATCACTAATGTGTTTTCCATATATTATTTTTGAGATGAAAGTTAAAAATGGCCGATGGTCTTTATCCCGGGGATCGTGGGTGGGGGGTGCTATCCTCAAGCACCTGTGTTCGATACAGGAATAAACAACTGTTCACCATGGGTGCTTCAGGACTATAAAAGTCTGTTGCGCAAAATGTTAACCTATAGCGGGTCTTGTCTATTTAAACCTAAGATCAAATGATAATTGTTTGAAATGCCATAATTCATTGTCGGTCTCCTGTCATGCCCTCATTTAATTTAACGTTATAAACATTACATACAATATACTTAGTCTTCAGTTTAGTTTCTCTTTAAATTCTCAGTAATTTATATTTAAACAAAAACTGCTTTTTCCAAAAATGCCCAACCAGTTATCATAAAATTGGGGAATTGTTAAGGATGGCGGAACCAGCTAGTACAGAACTATCAGATGTCAGGAAAGAACGTTTTAATTTGAATTTATTTTATCTTAAGAGTGAAGAATCAGTACACAAATTTATCAGGAAGTTACCGGGAACAATAAAATTCATTGATGCGAAAAGGTTGGAAAGAGGTAAGTTTTTTTGGGTATCTAAGAAATAGAAATTGCTTTATTTACAATGAAAAGAAAATCATTGTTCCGGTGTAATTTTCGAGTCTGTTGGTTGGTTAGTTTCTCTTTAATTTTTTTTAAAATTAAATAGGAAGAAAGACAGACATGTCTACCGTGTAATTATGAGCAGAAATAAACATAACGATGTCCAGAATGCTATGTTTTTGTGATACAAACGTAGCAGTTTCCTTAATTTTTTTAATACATACAATCGCCCGAATCTTCACTAATCAAGAGTTTTCGGTTCGATCCGCTCCCCTAGAATAGCGAAGATGCCATATGAGTGAAAAATACTCTAGACAGACCTTAAACAACAATCAAACAAACAAATATACACATACATGTACATGAACGTTTAGTACAATTATTAGGTCTTATGTTTATATTTCTTTAGATGACATCCATACCTATGCTGACCATAAGATCTCGTATAATGTGATCTTTGAATCGTCAATGGATAATGCACTGGTGTTGTCGGAAGTCTTAAAACTATGGGAGATAAATCTACGATCGATAGAAAGTATGTCTTGGTTGCAACTTCTTCCAAGAAAAAGACTATCTTGCATGTCTCCCCAACAGTCACGAGAAATTTTAGAAAAGGTTGAAATTCTTGGTGGAAGCATGATCTCTCCGATTAATTTTGTAAGGCACTGGGAAACAGTTGCATCCGTTGCATCCGTTGAATTTCAACAGGACAAGTCTTTGTTGGTCATTGCAAACTCTGAAATTAAGATGGAAATAAACATGTGGTATAACTTTCTCCACAACTTTATTATAGTTGATTTACAAGAAAGTGAAACAATTTTCTACATCAATGTGAAGTCTACACCAAAATTATTTCAAAATACAGACTTTCATTCGTACGAGGGAACAAAAAGAATACCAGCCAGTGAATATGGATATGAAAAGTTTGGACACTTAGACTGTTTTTGCATAAGGTTTAAGAAAAATAGCACGATTGTTTCTAGAATCAGTTGTTTTTTGCAGTGTGTGGATATTTCCATTGCTTATGCTTGCATGAAGGTTGACAATTGCCAAGACGAGGTTACGGTAGATTTTGAAGGGTTTGAAATGGCATATGCATGGAAATCAATGTGCTCACAGGGTTTTAAAGTTGTTGACCATCTAACTCCTTCAGTCGTTGAGAAAATAGTTCAAATGGGAGTCAGTTCGCATATGTTGTGCATAATGGTAGAAAATATTGCAGAAAAACCATTCATTAATTTCATGGATGAATTTTCGAAAGCGACTGAAATGACAAAACAGTTAAAGGAGGAGGATGTTCCTCGGCATTATTTAATGGTTAGGCGAGTTTTGTTGACACCTTCAAAGTGTGTATTACTCCCAAAGGAGCCAATACTTCAGAATGGAATTGTACGCCAGTACAATGAAGATTACTTCTTAAGGCTTGCATATCGCGATGAGGATTACAAAAGGCTTAATGCTATGCAGCCCTATGGATTAGATTGCATTTTTGCAGACTTGAAACGATTCTTCAATAAAGGTTTGACAATTTATGATCGCCACTACGAATTATTAGGATGTTCAAATGGACAACTTCGAGAGCATGGTTTTTGGTTCTATAGCTCTCATGATGGGATCACAGCAGCCTTTATAAGAGAAAAACACGGTAACTTCTCTGAAGAGAGGAGTTTTGCATCCTACGTTTCGCATTTTGGACTCAGCTTCTCTGAATATAACCTCAAGTTAGATGCTAAAATATGTACAGAGGAAGTGATCTATGATAGAGAATTTCAAATGAGTGGGATTTGTCTCATAGATTGCATTGGAAAGATCTCAACCAAAACAGCTACCGAGGTAATTACTGAATTTTAGTAATAACTAGATAATAAAATTGTGACACCAAATTTAAGAGAACTTATATATATATCTTTTTCAAATTGTAATTTAGATAGCAAAAGAAATGAACATAAAAGCTGTACCGTCTGCTTTTCAAATACACTACAATGGATGTAAAGGTGTAGTGGTACAAGATCCGTTACTAGAACAAGGAATAACTCTATTCATTAGGCAGAGTCTGAAAAGACATCAATCAAGTTCTTCATGTTTGGAGATTTTAAAGACATCATACCCAGGTATTTACTTTTGTTCTTTGCTTTACAAAGCTTTTGTACTAAATCAATAATACTTTATTTATTAGGCATTTGTTCTTTATCTTAAATAACATTCCACCACTGAAATTCTTAAAGGAGGACCGTGTTTGCTCTGCTCCAATTTTGTATTGTTTAATGGACACTTGAGATTGAATGCTGTTCGTTTTCTTATTTTTGTATTCATATGAAGCAGAATTTATGCAAAATCTTATGCGTGAAAAGAAGAAAGAGCTTGTGGCCTTCAACTCGACATTTAGATATATCGACGACGTATTGTCAATTAACAATAGTAATTTCCATTCCTATGTCGAAACGATATATCCTGGTGATCTTGAGATAAAAGATACCACAGAGTCTGACACTTCTGTTTCATACTTGGATATTTTACTTGAAAAAGACATTAATGGTAATCTAACAACCAAGCTCTATGATAAACATGATGACTTTAACTTTCCTGTCGTCATCTTTCCTTACCTGCAGCAATACCTTCATCACCTGCATACGGAGTTTACATATCTCAGTTGATTCGCTACGCTAGAGCACGCTCTACCTATGAACAATTTCTAAAACGAGGTATATTATTGACAAACAAGTTGATGAAACAAGACTATCAGCAGTCTCGTTTAAAGTCATCATTTCGTACGTTCTATGGTCGATACCATGACCTTGTCAGCAAATACAATTTATCACTGAGTCAAATGCTGATCTGTGGCTGACGTTTTTCATATTAATTATTAGTCCATTATTTATGCACTGAATTGACGACGGATTTTCCGTTATTTACCGATCATGAAAAGGAGCAATGCGCGGGTGTGAACGGTCGGCAGGGGATGCTCACTCCTCCATGGTACCTGATCCCACGTCTGATGTTTTGGAGGTTCGTGTTTGCTCTGCTCCTATTTTGCAAATTGTATTTTTATGGACTTTGATATTGAATACTGTTCGTTATCTCCATATCCTCCATATATCTCATAAAATAGGTAGGATCACTTTGTCCATTAAATCATTGAGCAATTATCTAACCAAGTCCCAATATCCCATTTCAAACATCAATATAAAGTAGAGACTTGAGTGCCTACTTTTCTCAGAAAAAGGTTTCAGCTAAAAGTCTATAAATTGAAGCAAGGCACGGTGAAATTGCACTCTTCTTGAATTTTGAAGATAGTGGGTGCATTTGAATACATTTAGCATGTTTAGCAAAGAATTTAAATATCTGAAAAAAAAAACATGGATTATAATCTTCTGAAACAGTTCTTTTATTTGATAATTGAACATTTTGGGTCAGGTTTTTTGATTAATATCTAAAAAAAAAAAATAATAAAATAAATAAAAAGCAGCTAAAAAGTGTGGACATGATCAGAATTTTATGATAATGATACAATTCATTACATCATGATACATTTTCCTGCGAGCAATTTAATGCCCTGTTCACACGACGAGTTTAATTCGCAGTAAATTAGTGCGAAGTAAACTAATGCGAATCAAATTAATGCGAATTAAATTGCGTTCACACGACAGCTAATGCGAAGTAAACTAATGCGAATTAAAATTTTTATTCTACAGTCAGGCGTCAGTAAGTCTACTATGACGTCATTTGTAAATCACGTCATGTATGCAGAGCTATCCTTTGATACATCATGTAGAGGCTACAGGTATTCAATGATTTTAGTGATTAACATACTTTCCCTCAATTTTTGAACCAAATGTAGCACAATTACCTATATATAACCACCAACACGTGTCCTGTGGCTTAATTCTGGCCTTACGCATGCGTCAAAATTTAATTCGAATTAGCTTCGCTTAGCGTTCACACGGAGCAAATGCGAAGTAATTTAATGCGCATTAAACTAATTCGAATTAAACTAATTCGCATTAAATTCTCCGTGTGAACGCTAAGCGAAGCTAATTCGCAGTAAACTTACGTTTAATTCGAATTAAACTCTCCGTGTGAACAGGGCATTAAGCAATATGCAGTCACCAAGTATTCAAATGTATACTATGTATTTTCTAGTCAACTAAAAAAGCAGCTTTGATTTTCCAGAAATTCACAGTGCCAAAAAGCCCTAAGTGAACTTTGTTCTCTTGAAATCTATATGTAATACATCACGAGATGCTTATGTTTGTTGTACTTATACTCAAATAAACATAGAGTGTACTCACGATGAAATTTATCGGCTTATTATTAAAGATATGTATGCCGTGTTAAACAGTATTTTTGCACAGCTGAAACCGAACAAAAATTTCTGGAGTATGATAAGCTACCAAAAATGAAGCATCCTTGCAAATTCGACGAAATTTTATTCGGTATTAACAAAGTACTGATCAGGAAAAGAACACGATATTCTCATGCATATTTATAAAGGACTGACGTTTATCCTGGATCTGCGCATGTGCGCTGGAAAAGCATCGCAAGAATCATCAGGTCGAGGAAAATATTTTTTGTGACGTCTGTTCAGTGAGGGACACAAATAGACCAATCAGCTCGATGAGTTGCATTTATGGGTTACTACATAAAATACTACATGTGTTTTTCAAAAAGGCTAGTTTTTTAAATCGCTCTCAGAAAGACTTGTTGCATTATGTACATTATTATCAATTAATCCCATGCTCATATTTGCATACAAATGATTAACAATGATGAAAAATTAAAGTTTTCCTCACTTCATTGTACAGGTCCGTTTGTTTAGAGTTTCCCCGTGCTGTACTGCTAGTGGACATTTTCGGTTGGGTGAACATTTACGGATCTTCAGTATGGAGCGCATTATGCGCAAAAGATATTTTATGTCAAGTACAATGTATGGAAAGTAATTTAATCTACTATGTTTACACCCTGAATGGGATATCGTCAATAATCCCTTTTGGTTTTTTAATATGAACTACAAAACATATGTAGATGAAACTTACATACCATACATCTTGCCTTCTTAGAAATATAGATGGGCTAATAAAATAAAATTGGTCAAGGAATTCCAGGCCTCTAAAAACTATTCCAGTTTGAGGGCACAACCAAGCATTTCGATAAACACCATTAAGAAAAATTAATTCAGGTAGGTAGCATCGGTTTTTTAAAGTGGGTGGGGGGATAGAACAGTTAGAATAAAAATCAACTAGCTCGAAGAAATCTGACAAGTAAAATAGGTTCCAATATCTATCGGTACTTAATTTTATTCATTCACTACAATATACTGCCAAACTCCAAATTTCACTTTCGAATTAGCACGAGCCAATGCTGATAACCTACTTGCAAGATTTTTTATATTCTTTTCAAGGGGTCAGAAATACTGTGGTTCATATGTAAAGAATATAATTATATTATTTAGTAGTATTCTGGTTTTGGCATTCGGTATATTGTGCAGATTTATACATGATATTCTGTGGAATACTTTTTGTTGTTTTGAACCAATAAGAAATGCAGAATCGAATGTATCTAATAACCATTTTGATTGATCAAATTATATCATTTGTTTGTATTGGTTATTTTATTTTGGCACAACATGGTTTCCACACTTCTTTATCCATAGTCGCTGACAGCTGTAGAAGTTCACCCAACCGAAAATGTCCATTGAAAAGACAATTGCACGTGATTATTCCTCGGTACAAAAAGCAACCAACTCTTAGGTGCTCTCAATATTGACAATCCCTAACTCACGTGTTTGTAGTAAAAACGTAGTAGACCATCATGCTTTTCGGTTCATTCACAAGATTGCACCATTGTTTGCTGTAAACATGCGAGACAACGTGATCAGGAATATTTCAATAAGAGGCGGTTTTTTATCCGACACGGAGAGAAAATAATATTTACCAAATAATATTTCATAACTTTTAAAAGTGATGGAGTGGAATTGTCTTATTTGCAGAAAGTATATAACTTATATAACTTGATGAGACACCACATATATTTATTACTTTTAAAATAAAATACTAATACGGCATATATAGCTTTAACTTATTTGAAAAATACTTTAATGATTCATTTTACAGGACGACTTTATTTAAACCGAAAAATAATATCATTACTCTCTGGATTTGGGGTTCCAGACGATGCATTCCAGGATCTCCAAGAATCGATGTTGTTTGAATTGGCGGACATGCTTCTTTACGATGAAAAGGCTTTGACAATTTTGAAAGAGGTAATGTTTTGCTGAAGTCTAAAAATTTTGAAATTCAATTTCAGGTTAGCCTCGGTGATATTTACATGCTAAACCTAAGCAAAACAGTTTTTTTCAATATGAATAAATAGAAAAAAATATTTAAAAAAATGAAAATTTATAACACATTTTTTTTTTATTAAAAAAGATAAATAAAATTAAAATTCAGTAAAGAAATGAACCTTTGTATGACAAGATTAACATACAAGTGTCTATACTTTATTTTAACGAGGCTGGGGTGTGGCAGCCATTTTCAGACTATTTTTATCTCCTTTAAAAGGAGAGCTCCATAAGAAGATATAGAAAATGATCAAATTTTAAAACTAAAATGTATGAATTTTTTCTTTGTGAAATGATAGTAGACAGCTAAAGTTACCGTATCTAAAAAAAATACGTTAAATCTGGTGGTTAATTTGTGATTAATTTGTTGACCCCCCAGCCTCCTTAATGAAAACTATATGATCAACCATTGTATGTTCTGTTCTTGTACACAAGTCATACTAAATTTTAAGTTGATTTTAACATATTTTTCATAACTTACAGATATCTTTGGACATAAAATTTCAAAATTTATTCGAAAAAGGAATAAGTTTTGTTCGGGAACCCTTCTTCAGGTCTCTACTATTAAGAGTTTACCACCATAGACTCGATGATTTAAAACAGAGGACAAGGATTCAGATAGATGTAGATAAAGGCCGTAACATGATCGGTACTTCTGATAAAAGTAGATCACTGAAATATGGACAAGTGTTTATTCAATATTCAAAAGACCCATCTGATGCTGGGAAAAAGCTGCAAATTGTATTGGGTAAAGTCTTGGTCACAAAATATCCCAGTATTCATCCAGAAGATCTTCAAATATTTGAAGCTGTAGATGTTCCTGGCCTCAGGCATGTGGTCGACTGTATTGTTTTTCCACAATGTGGTCCACGTCCATTTCGAGATGAAATGTCCCCATCAGATGATATTTATGGTGATGAGTATTTCGTTCTTTGGGATAAACGGTTTCTTATACTTAAAAACAAGATAAATTCTCAAAATGATTCAGAAGAGAAATTGGCCTCGGATGTTCAAGGAACAAACATGGCTGACTTTTTGGTGAATTACTTAAAGAATGATCACCTAGAAATCATAGCAGAGTCCCATTTAGCGAGGTCTGATAGTGAACAGGAAGGTATTTTTTCAGACTGTTGTATTGAACTAGCTGAAATGTATTCTGGCGTTCTTGATTGTCTACAAACGGGTAAAAGTCCACAAATCCGCACAGAGTTCCTTCCCCAAAAGTATCCCGATTTCATGATGAAAAGAGATAAAATCTTATATTACTCTTCCAGAATTCTCGGAAAACTATTCCGTCAAAATCAGATGTTGCAGCAGAACATATTAAGAGAGAAAACTTTCGAATTCGCTGCTGACGAAGACTTAATATTGCTTCCTTCCGAAGAAGAATGTAGGCATGCAATTTTACAAAGAAATCTTTACAATGACAAACTGTTGAGAATAATGAAAAGATATGGGATAAAAGACGAATCTGCAGCTATTACTGGTTTGATACAAGATTTGATAAGTGGGAAAGGTTACTCAGATGACGAGAAGATTCAGATTGGAAAGATAGTTAGAGACCAAATATCCCTATTATTTAGAAAAACAAGAGTTATTTTCTTTGAAGAGTTTGGTGGAGAAAGAAGCCGTTTTTCACTTGAATCAGCAAGTCAAATATTTAGAAAGGCCTCTATTTGGTATACCGTCACGTACAAAATGTCGAGCCCTCGATTTTTAAGTTTTCCTTGGGTTGTTGGCGATATTCTTTGTCTGGTGAAGAAGAATCAGGAATTTAAGAATGTCTTTGAAAATATCGAACGATCCTTTGAGAGCCGCTGGGGACTTTTGGTCACAGAGCGAACGAGTTCTCTAGATAAGCTACGCAAATTACGTCACAAGGTTGAACAAAATACGCCTTCTGGAGTCCGTCTAGAATGGATTAATTTATCTGGAAATGGAATTGTGATAAGATGTCCAGACAACCACCACTTTTTGGGAATCAGAACAAAAAATTCAGAACTAGGAATTTTAACTATAAAATATTTAAATAGTTTTGCAACTAGTGTGAAAAGTGGTCCTTTTGAAGGAGAGTTATGTTATCAGATAAAATTGGCTGAAGGTGTGGAAGGATTTATAACATTGATAGTGAATGAAATGATCCTAACACAAAGCAAATTACTGAATGAGTTTCTTGACAAATCTACACCTTTAAAGCATGTAGCACATTTTCTCTTTGAATGTTTATGGGAACATACCCTTACCAAAATTCCTATGGACCTCATTGCAGACATGCTACCCATTATGCTCCTAAAGAAATCTTTTGATAACATAGATATTTCCAAGTCATATATCAGAACAAGAATTTTAATTGATTGCTTAAAAAACATCAGACGCTATATCCAGAGTATATCTGCCCCTTCAGAAATACCAAGAACTTCTCTTCAATGGCTAAAAAATACTGAGGAGGAGATTATTCAGAGGTGCTTGGTTGTATACCACGAAATTGCATGTCATGCAGCTGTGGACATTTCTTGTCGTGAAGAAAACGACCAGTTAGAGACATATTTTTCTTGTATCTTACCTGTGGAGTCTTGGAGTACAGTCGAATATGCTAAAGAATATGCAAAATTTAAATTAATGAAAATAACTGGCATAGATGTATCAATTCATTTATTGGATTTTGGATTGATTAACGGTATTAAAATTGAAGCAGTTGGAACAGATATCCAACTAATGCGTCTCAACCAGGCTCTCTTTGACCTTTCGGTAAAATCTAAAAAGATAACAGCTACGAAAAGCGGACAAACAACCATCGATGGTACCTGCACCTTTACAATGTTGTTTGAAGGGAGTAGACAAGAAAATGACGAAGTAATATTTCTACCCCACAGAGGTTTATGCCAACACAATCATACCATCAGGAAGCGGTATCACCCCCGTCTTAGAAACCATAGTGATGGATGTAGTGAGAATTTCTTTCAAAGTTCATTTCTCTTACAGTGGGACAAAATCAGAGATGAATATAGTGACATCTTTCATGGCGATTTGAGCATTGTTCTTGCATTTGGGACATTTTATATCATGGATATAGAGAAAAGACACATGCCATTATCAGAATTGAATGAAACTTTGCAAACTTTTGAGGAAAGACGCGAACGTCTTAAATCTGAAACGCATGGAAATGGTCACGTCTGTGTGCCTTATTCGTTCGCTTTTTTACCAATGCAGGGTGAATCAGACGACCTTAAGAGATTTCTACATGCTTATTTTAATAGAGAAAATGTTCAAAGGAACGTAAAAGTTAGAATTGGAAGGTGGGGTATGTGTGACCTCGATGACCATCTGCATTTCCTTCAACTTGAGGTCCCTCAGATAAAATGGTTTATTGGTCAAATAATACGAAAGACAACACAAGAAAACGAAGATGGAAACTCCATTGACATTAGGTGCAAAATTCAGTCGTTCAGAAACTTGAACAGACACGCTTTGCAAACTGTCGGAGGACACGGTGACCTTCTAAATCATAGCAGAAGTGGAGCACTCATTAGGAAAAATAGCGAAGGATTTATTATTAACAACAATAATATAACATTTATTAGAGAGAAAGAAACAGAAATTTATTCGAATAAAACCTTGAACATTCAAGAAAGAATTTGGCGCACGTTGCGTGTAGAGGTGTCTAGAGTGAAGGAATATAGAGTGAAATCATGTCGATGTAAGAAGATTTCAGAAAGAACAGAGGTAGTTGTAGTACCATTTCTACCTGATATCAAGTCATCTGATGAAGAGATCAGACAATATGCAAAACAATTATGGGAAACAGCGCTTTTCTTTGCAAATAAATTTGACAAGTAGTTGTCAATCATTTTTGTATATATTTGTTTACTGGATTGCTTCCCTTAGGTGTTGCTTAACGATCAAAAATCCATTTTTAAAAATCAGTTTCCTTTCCCTGTTCACATATTTCAATTGATTTATTTTTTAAATATATTTTTCTAAAGATCAGTCACTTTTACGTTCTATTTTTCATTACTGTATAGAAATGTACGTCGCACAAGTCTTGTTCTAAGTGGGTTTTTTTATTATTTATATTTGTGTCTGTTTCATACAAATTAATTACTTGTTTTAAAAATGTAGCAGAAAAATATAGAAAAATATTCATCGATTAATATACCATAAATTATAAATCTTTGAAATATATTCTTTATTTTAAATTTATGTTTATTTTTATATTCATTTTTCATGTCTACTATATAAGAACTTACATTCATGAACATATTTTAGACATTTTTGATACATAACTACTTTTTTCAAATGTTTTGTTATAATCATGATTATTATTGAGTTTTAAGATTCTGTCTCTGTCCAATTTTTATTAAATATACGAGGGGCGTTCAATAAGTCAAGCAACATACGGTTACTAATAATAAATCTATCAGTCTAGAAATGCTATTTAAAAAAACTCACACAATCAGCGAAAACGGCACGTGTTTCCTTCTTCTTAAGAAATTCACTTTTGAAGTAAGTATGGTCACTGCATTGAGCTGAAAACTATTTTCGGCTAAATTAATAAAAAGTGAGAGCATATATGTAAAAACTGCACCTCGCTGCAAAAAAAAAAATGCTGAAGAACATATATGTAAGATGTGATTTTGATATCTAAAAAGGTTTTTCACACTGTGCAATGTTTAGATGAATTAAGAAATCTAAAAATGAATATGACAAGATCACTTGTGAACTTTATCTCTTCTTTCCAAGATCCATCGGCCCAATTTCAAAATAAATTTCCCATTAAGCACCCTTGAGTTTAGTAATTTAATATTTGTTCAAAAAAAAAAAGAATGCAACCATTCAGTGGGCAGGTTATCTAAAATTAGAGAAACAATTAATGATATCTTTCAAAAATCCTCTCTTAAACTACTGAACCAATTGCAATTTTGTGGGACTTCAATACAGAGTGTACACTTGTTAATCTTCAAATGACCCCGTGGATATAGGATCGTGCCACAAAAGACGGTGAAAGTTTTTTTTAGCGTGATTTCAATTGACTTTCGATATCAGACTCCCCTCCCCAGTGGGTTTGCAGAATTATTAATGTATATATTGAAGCAAAAAATAATACTGATGACTTCCGGTTTTTTTTTTTAAAGTTTTGTACACGCCAAATGTCATAACTTCTTCACTACATATGTTAGATACTGTAGTATGATTTCCAATTAACATGTACATGTATATTTTCACGTTCGATATTGTCATAATTTAACACAACACAATACTGTCTACATTAGCTTTTAATAGACATTTCTTATGGATGCAATTAGAATATAAAGTTCGCGACAACCTATATATCTAATATCCGATATAATTTGTATTGTTTGAATGGACTTTAAGGTTGAATAAATGTTCTTTTCTCCATATATATGTATTTCATTTTAACCACCGATTATGTATTGCTGCTGGTGAACAATCTGCCCCCCACCCATCCCCGGAGATTTGCCATTCGGCAACTATTCATTCACGAGTACAAAGAAAAACAAAATAATGCTGACAGACACCATTATAAACGGCGTCACTCTTTAGAGCACAGACTCAAAAAAATTGTTTGGTGCCCCTCGGATAATCCTCAGGGATTTTAAAAATATGTCATACGAGTCTTCAGATTCCCAGTTATATCAAATATAAAACTAATAGTTTGTTTTTAAAAAATGGAATAATGTGAAGTTTCTATTAGAGATATACATGTTGTATTTGAAAATTCCTTTCCGACCCCATTTCTTTTTCAAAATATTCTGTGAAAAATTGCAAAACTTTAGACGTTTTGAATACCTACACTTTTGTTTTACTAGCAATCCTACTTAACAGATCTTCTATAACAAAGATTGAGGGCGCTTTTGATTGGCATTCGGCAAGAATCTGGGCGTTATTGAAAAGTGAAAAATTTATCGACATTTTACATGAAATTTAAACATTTCTTTATTTATCGGGTTCTGTGCAACGGGAAAGGAAAATATTTTCACGAAATTGAGCTTTGATTTGCTAAAAAATAACTTGAAAATTGGCCAGATCAGACATTTGGTACAGAATGGTATATTTTTAAACACATTTTTCTAAAAATTTTCCATCTCTGGGTCTTCTCTCCATGATTTTTAAACGTTATTTGTGTATTTTAATTCTAAGAAACGAAGACACATTTTTAAAAATTGAAGAGAAGACCCAGAGACCACGAAAAATGAACTTCCCCCAAAAAATCTATATGTGTGAATGTGGTGATTCTTTGTTCTTTTAAAATCAATTGTATATGTGTAGCGGTGATAGCTCAGTAAGTTGGGCTACCTGCTCAATGCGCTCAAAGCGAATAGTTTTTGGTTCGAGCCTTGCATGTGGCGTTAATTTTTTTTTTCATGCAAACAACAATCCAAGGGGGGGGGGCAGCCCCCCCCCCCCCCACTTTTTCCCCCAACATTACCTTTACTATTGAAAATGTACATTGAAAGGTTGGTTGGCCCCCCACTTCTTACCACAGCATAGTGAAGTATTGTATACCAAAAAAAAATGGAAGTAAAAGGAAGTTGGCCTTGGAAAAAGTTGGCCACTATAACCCCCCCCCCCTCCACGAAATAGGATTTTCGAGTTTGGACAATTTCCTTTTTTTTTTGCTTGTCAAGTTTTACAGGTAAGTAAAAAAAAAAAATTCTATGGTTGCCCCCCCCCTTTCAAAACCGATGCTACGTGCCTGCCATCTATTTTGTCAGTTTCGTTTTATGTACTGGTGTATTAAAATTTCGAATCAGATAAATTTTGGTTCAGTGTGGTTCTCGTTCGAAATTATTTCCAATCTACTATTCTATAATGTACATGTACACGTATCTTGCATCTATGCATTAAATATTTAGGTGTTTATTTTCGTGAAACATTACTATGTTATAGTACCCCCTAGGAAAAACGGACATAAATGTTACAATCTCTCAAGTTCTTTCAAACTAAATGAAAAAAATCTATGGACGTGGTCGTAAAATCTAACCAGTTTAGCCAACCAAATCATGGGCATTTAAACTATAAATGTTTCGTACAAATGATTCCTGCAGATCACAATCCAAATGCGCCCATCTTCTTTGGGAAAATCTGAACTGCGGAACTTCTTATGTTGTCTACGGAATACAATGTAATCTTTGTGGACATATAATTATGTTAGTGAAACCAAGGGTTCGCTTAATCCTTAATCGAAAGATACTAGGACATGGATTTCAAATTAAAGAAATGGGGACCAGCAGCTTCAAATTCTATACAAACAATTTACTTTGTTTTAGAAATTAATTGTTTGTAGAACATACTCCCTCGTATTGAATCAACCGAGAAAAAAACCCAGCACGTGTTAGCGGTGTATTGTAGTTTGGTTGTTGTTTTACTACTGGTATCAACTTTTCTTTTTCACTAAAAATATTCAAATATGAAATATGTGTCACATTGTGTCGTATCTTTTATTTCAAGCTCAATGTAAATTGATAATACTTCTATATAATTATCTAAATGTCGAGTTGAATCCACAGAAAGTGTTTCTCTTCTCGTGAACAGATCGAATTTGAATACGGTATTCAATTCTGCTTTATATAAATACGAAAATAGGTTTGTTTATTACTTGGTGCAATTAGTACACATGGGAATTCCGATAGAATGTTGAAAGACCTCATTTTCAAAAATCACAAATATATTGTCAATCAAAAACTCGATCAAGAATCTTTTTTTAATAATCAGCTTCAGACGTATGGTGTATATAAGAAGAATGTTTTAAGCATATTTTTAACATACATGTATCTAACAAAATTGATAATTTTGCAAATGACCACCTGCACTGAAAAAGTAAGTAAATTGACAATATCATCCTTTTTTGTTATTGAAAAAGCAGCTGTCAATGATGTCTAAAAGCAGAGACCTATGTACTTGACACAGGCAATTCATATATGATCCATTGTGGAAACATGCATTATTAATTCAATAAAGAATTGAAACGTGTCTTTTGAAGAGTGAAAAGCTGTAGATAATTCCTGTTTTTTTTTTATTTTTCAGAAAAGGATATCAATTTAAAGGTTTGTTTAACCTAATAAATATTCACTGTTCCATTCAGTTCTTTTTCAAAATGGCTTAATAGACATTCCTCTTGAACAATCTACTTTCGGTTTCGACATCATTTCCAAAAATATATGTTTTGCGAAAATGTTTAGATGTTAAAAGTAGACCTAATCATAGAAAATGTAATCCAAACTTTATTATAAGGTTTAGCAAAGTGTTTGTAGTGTCTTAGTTATAGATATACAGCTATGGACCTAATGGAAGGCAATAACCTTGGAAAAAATATACAGTGTCAAATTGCCATGAATGATACAGAAAGTGAACCGGGGAATAATAATGACCGGACTCGGCCAAGCGATCCAAAATCGTCGGATAATGATCAACAAGATGGAATACAAAAACGTGATGAAAAAAGTAGACCAAAGATAAGAGATAAATACACTGTGAATTTTTACTACTTACAGGCCGCTGATTCGGCTCGGAATCTGATGAGGACACACGCCACGACAAATACCAATATCGTGGATGAAGAAAGATTAGGTATATGTATTAGAAAATGCTGCCTTAATCTATAGATATGCACATTGGAAATTGCGGTACCCTTTGTTTTGTTTTATATTATTAATTCCCTGTTACACACATTTTTTTTACTATGCATCAAACAGCCTCTGTGAGAATCAAGTTCCTATAAATTGTGTTCTAAATAAAATAATCATTAATTTGAATTCAACTTTTACATGTTTATTTTGGGTGTGTTATCAATTATGGGTTGGCTACATTAAAAAAAAATGATTTGTTTAGTAACCGGAATACTTTTTTAGTAGTAGTCAGTTTATTTTCCTCCATTTTTGAAGGAATCCAACATTGTGAATCCTACAATGTATGCTCATCATGCTGTGTTTAGAATTGATGATAAAAAATTTCCAGCAAACTCACTTTTTATTCAAGTTAAAAAATATAATATGCGATGGATTATTCAAAATATTGTATGAACTGCTTGTTCTTTTATAGATGAAAGACAAGAAGATTCATTTGGAGAATTTGCACAAACATACAATGCAACTATTCATATGAAAGAATGCATGAAAGTAAGGCAGTTCGAATCCTTCTTATACAATCTGTGGTTCTTGAGAAGACCGCAGAATGAGATTAATTGTTGGCTTGAGATAACAAATATCAACATGCGAGCGTATGACTGTAAATTCTCATCACTAACAGTTATAGAGGATATCACGTTTTGCGGGGGATCAATGCTATCACCGGCGCTGTTTTCAAAGCACTGGACAAAAAGTGGTAGAAATAAAGTTGTGTTTGAAAATGACAAACAACTTTTGTCCATTCAGTGCAATGTGTCTCTAGGATTTAAATACACAGTTTTAGAAATCCCATACAGTATTATGCATGATGAAATCATAGTGCATTTAAAAAGCAACTCTACACTCTTACTTATCAATGTTAAGTCAAATCCTAAGCTTTACGAACGAAAATGGATAGATGATAAAAGAACAGAGGAATTTCGAATTGTGAACTTCGAGGGTGCAGGGCGTGAAGAGTTTGGCAAGTCTAGCAGTTTTTGTATTGAGTGGCCTG
>NW_026925304.1:0-25742 GCF_032062105.1 Saccostrea cuccullata
TACCTAATTTCGCTAATAAAATATTTTTTATTCTAATCCTACTTTCTATTGAAATCTATTTATAGATAATTATTTTTCAATTCTACTAAATCTCATTCCGAAATTCCATATATTTCTTGAGATATACTGAAATCAATTTAAAAAATGACGTACTTTTTTTCTTATGACCTTTTGACCCCATACCTGTATTTATACAGTTATAGATACGCATTCCGTCCAGTAGTGTTATATAAAGGAAAACATTTGCAAATGTAACTAGATGCTGTCATGAGACAGTAATACCCGCACTAAGGTGTTTGCCTCTAAAACACGCTCCTACATATTGGCCGGCTTTCCAAGGAAAAAGTCAAAATAATTCTATAATTTACATAGGCGTCGGAACCGGGGGAGGGGGGGGGGCTAGGGCCGGGGCTTTTTTTCCAAACATATACTTAGTATAGATATTGAACATTGCTTCATAGGTTTAGCCCCCCCCCCCCCCCACTTTCCACAGACACATGGCAGTATACATGTAGGTAAAAAATGGAAAAAGGTAGTGTATAGAAAACAAAATTATGGTACTGAACTTCGAATTCAACCCCCCCCCCACCCCCCCCCCCCCCCCCCCCCCCCCCCCCCCCCCCCACCCCACCCCCACCCCCACCCCCCGAAATAGGATTTTCGTGTTTGGGAAATTGATGTTTTCTTTTCTTTTTTTTTTTTTTTTTTTTTTTTGCTTGTCAGTACGAAAGCCCATTGAGCTCATTTTGGTAAGTAAAAAAAATAAATTTTTCGCGTTATAACGCGAAACTTTCGCGAATAAACGCGAAACTTTCGCGTTATAACGCGAAACTTTCGCGAATAAACGCGAAACCTTCGCGAATAAACGCGTAACTTTCGCGTTATAACGCGTAACTTCTGCAGTTTAACCAAGACATTTGCTAAAGTCTCAACTTTCTTTTGATTTTGTTATCAATTTTTTTTTTATTACAATGATAAGCAATTAAAAGCTATTTTAAAATTTGACTATCTTAGGCTACAAGTGTACTTTTTCTTCTTATTGACCGTCTTTACCGTCATGGATGGTCTTTCTCAGCGCTGTTCAAAGATTATGCGAGTTTTCCAAAAGTTAAACTTCAATTCCTATTATTATAAATATAAAGATTATGATTTTCGGGGAAAATACCCTTTCCGGTGTCTTTATTTATGCACTCTTTGAAAATTTGAAATAATTTTATTTTATAAAGAACAAGATCTCAGAAATGTGAAAATTGAATAGTAGATTTTCATTTGTCTCCGTTAGATTCACTCTAGAAATACGATATCGGAAAAATATTGACAATAATTCAAAGTGTACAAACTCTGCCGTATATACCTTAATAGTTTTAATTTTTGGCCCTACTCCACGAATTTCTCTATAATCCATCCGGATAAATTTATAATTATTAACAAGATACAATTATAATTGTTATTTAAAAAGCATCATATGGCCCGTCAAGCTCATGAAGTGATACACTGTTCATTTACTTTTAAGTTATGTTTCTATTGGGTAAAACTTTTAGTCCAAAATGATTGATTGCTTAATTTACTAGTGGTACAGTTGTGCATGCAGAAGGTGTAACCGATTAAAAAAACAGCCTGAAAAAAGTTTCAAGTGGAGATTTTTCTTAAAAAATAATCAGTCTAAAGAATTTCTTGAATTTAAAATTTGAAAAATATGTAAAAGAAAAAATCATTTTATCAATTGGTAAGGTTTAAAAATTTAAAAATAGAAGAAAATATTCTGATGACTAATCTATTCTATTCTCGAAAAATTCCTCAACTATATTTTATAAATAAGTTGCTGAGAGTTCCGGTCTGTTTTCTTGTTCTTATCTGTCAATCAAGATCAAGGTTCCTGGGTATCATTATTATATATGCATATTATTTCGCGAAATAACGCGAAAAAATCGCGTTATAACGCAAAAGTTACGCGTTTATTCGCGAAAGTTTCGCGTTATAACGCGAAAGTTACGCGTTATAACGCGAAAAAATCGCGTTATAACGCGAAAGTTACGCGTTTATTCGCAAAAGTTTCGCGTTATAACGCGACAGTTTCGCGTTTATTCGCGAAAGTTACGCGTTATAACGCGAAAGTTACGCGTTATAACGCGAAAGTTACGCGTTATAACGCGAAAGTTCCGCGTCTATTCGCGAAAGTTTCGTGTTTATTCGCGAAAGTTTCGCGTTATAACGAGAAAAATTTATTTTTTTTTACCTACCAAAATGAGCTCATTGGGCTTTCGTATGTCAGGTTTTTTTTAGAAGGTATAAAAATTTTTTTTTACACCTAGCCCCCCCACTTTGAATTTGCTTCCGACACCAATGATTTACATGTATTCATCAAACTGAGTATGAAAGTCTCAGACCCTGTGACCTATAACTCAGAACCTCTTATATTTATTTTACATGCTTAATTCATTATATACCAGTTTGAATTCTATTAATGATGTAAATTAGATTTTGATAAATGTTTTGCTCATAATAGGACCTTTTTAAATTTATTAATCCCCCCCCCGTGGACACCACAATCACACAGCACATACTGTTTGGAATAGGCTAGATGGAAAGTTTTGTTAAAACATCGTTTGTTATGAATTAATTTAAAATGTGTTCTTGTACTATACATGTTAACATGTGAATTTCTACATCACATCACGTTGCGTCACCCATTATCATATTTTTAGATTTAACACCATTTGGCACACCTCGGCCGATTCCCACTTCATCTGATAAGGTGACGGAATCGACGAAGGTTTGTCGAATGGAATTAGCAGTCTGGTGTGCATTGGATTAATTCATTTTGTGTTATAACTGGATTTATATTTCATGAAGTTGACGAGACAAACATGTATGGCAGTCGGTAAGTACAAGTTTAAGTATAGTGGGGAGTAAAATAAACCCAAACGATTAGGTTAAAGTTCAAAAAGGGTCAAAGATCATCGCATGGCACACTAGACGAATTTCATATTGTGAAGTTATCTGCCATTGTCGATGTGACTGCCAATACTGGTGCGGATCCAGAATTTTTTTTCGGGAGTAGGGAGAGGGGTTCACATCTCAGTCAAAAAATTTCCAGCCCAGAATTTCTTGACAAGCAGGAGAAAAAAAACTGAAATTAAATAAACAAAATAAAAACAATGATAGTGTGGTCAATGTTTTCTCAGTTAGGGGGAGGATGTCCAAAGTAATTTTTTATTTGCTTCAGTATATAGTCTTGTTTAAATAACAAAGCAATTTCCAGGGGGGGGGATGGGGGGGATTCCAATCTCCCTACCCACTCCCTGTCCCTGAAATAACAATCTATTTTGTGATTCCAATTAAATAGTATATTTTTTTCCATTTGACTAATTATACATATTTTGTTTCTTGTGTTTATATTATGTCTGTCTATTTGTCTGCAGAAATTATAACCTTGCCCATAAGTTTTAAGTGGGATGGGCTACACAAATGGCTTCTACATTTTATAGGTTTATTTCTTGTGACAATTAAGACCTTTTATTTGGGTACCATTAATTTTTACCTGAAATCCCTTGACCTAGGAAACACATTTTTACAAGAAAAATACCAAACTTTAAACTTGGCCTAAATTTTGATCAATAGGTGCTAGGGCTTTCATGCTTAACATGTGTATTCATTGTGAACTGTCAACAATTATAAATATGTTTGACCTTGACCCTAGAGTTTGAACCACTTAAAAAAAATTAACCTTGGCAATTAATTTTTGAACAGGAATTACTACTAACTAGGGATATCTTTATTTCACATGTGCATTCCTTGTGACAAAACTTTCTTCTGATACTAACAATTTGAATCCTTTGACCTTGAACTTTGAGTTTGACATATATTTGAGAAACTTCAACCTTCGCCATAGGCTTCCATACAGGGACATCAGTGTTTCACAATCACATCTTGTCTTCATTATTATTTGGTGGTGTCTCCATATGAGGGAAAAATTCCCAAGAGAGATGTATTCACAACAAACAAACAAATTACTAAAGAAAATATAAAACATGAATATGTTGGTCATGTATATCTTTGCATGAAAAAAAACAGCTTTTCAAATACTGCAACCATATTCTAACCCTTTCAAAACACTCATTTGAGCTTTTCTGGTTTCCTTAACATGTAACGTCTGTCGTGACGTGTCGTCCATCTGTTTGTCTGAAAACTTTTTACATTTTTAACTTCTCTAGAACCACTGGGCCAATTTTACCCAATTCATATAGAAATATGTATATTTGTATGTCAGACTGTCCATCTGTCTCAATAAATTTAACCTTGGTCATCACGGTCATATCTACTGAATATTAAACTTATGTATTAGTATTTACCTGTGAGAATGGCATGGTTTTTTTATGCGCCCGGATCGATAGATCCCAGGCGTATATTGTTTTTGTCCTGTCTGTTTGTCTTTTTGTCTGTTTGTCTGTTTATCTGTTTGTCTGTCTGTCTGTTGTCAACTTTAACCTTGGCCATAACTTTTGAACAATAAGAGATAGAGACTTCATATTTGGTATGCATACCCCAGTAATAAAGTCCTTTCAAATGACATCAAGGTCAATGACCTTGTGACCTTGACTGTGACCTATATGCTAAAAATAACTTTTTCCACTGTTTGTCATAACCTTTTAACCATAGGAGATAGGGACTTCATATTTGGTATGCATACTCCACTAATAGAATCCTTTCAAACAACATCAAGGTCAATGATCTTGCAACCTTGACTGTGACCTCTATGCTAAAAATAGCTTTTTACACTTTTTGCCATAACTTTTTAACCATAGGAGATAGGAACTTCATATTTGGTATGCATACGATATCGATAAAGTCCTTTCAAACGACGGCAAGGTCAATGATCTTGTGATCTTGACTGTGACCTATATGCTAAAAATAGCTCTTTACACTTTTTGCCATAACTTTTGAACCATAGGAGATAGAGACTTCATATTTGGTATGCATACTCCATTGATTAAGTTCTTTCAAATGACACCATGGTCAATGACCTTGTGACCTTGACTGTGATCAATATGCTAAAAATAGATTTTTTGAACTTTGTTGCCGCCGGGCGCATAGTGTTTCACAAACAAATCTTGTTTTTTTACCTGTGACCTAGAAGTTTGACCTACTTGCAAAAAAATTAAATTGTTATAAATTCATCATTTTGAAGGAGAAAAGTTAGGGCATTCATATCATAATGCATGTATATTATTACCTGTGATAAGACCTTTCCAAATAAATCATGATTTTTACTCTGTGACCTTGACCTTGAAGAGGTCAAGCCTCTACTTTTCAAAAATGTTGCATTTGCTTATAACTTTTGATTGAGATGAGATATGACTCTCACATTTGACATATACATTAATTACTCATAAGAATTCAAGGTGTTTCCCAGCATGTGATGCTTTTTTTTACCCCTTGACGTTGATGTTTTACATAATTTTCAAAATATTTAACTCTCCTAAAAGATGATAAGGCTTCTGAGTAACATTAAGGAAGACTTCAGGGAAGACAGGGCTTTTTTCACAAAAAACGTCATTTTTCGACCCATATTTGACCCCCCAGGGTAAAATCTTAATTCCAAAACCTTACTGCACATCTACCTGACACCACCAACCATCTCCCAACAGATGATTAGGCTACTGTGTAAAATGTAGGAGAAGTTCAGGGAAGACGGGGCTTTTTGCATAAAAAATGTCATTTTTTGACCCCCATTTGACCCCCCAGGGCAAAATAAAAATTCCGAAACCTTACTGCACATCTACATGACCCCACCAACCATCTCTCAAAAGATGAATAGGCTGCTGAGTAAAATGTAAGAGGAGTTCAGGGAAAACGGGGCTTTTTGTGTAAAAAACGTTATTTTTCCACCCCAATTTGACCCCCCGGGGCAAAATCTAAATTCAGAAACCTTACTGCACATCTACATGACCCAACCAATCATCTCCCAAAAGATGATTAGGCTACTGTGTAAAATATAGAAGGAGTTCAGGGAAGACGGGGCTTTTTGCATAAAAAACATCATTTGTAGACCCCCATTTGACCCCCCGGGGCAAAATCAAAATTCCGAATCCTTACTGCACATCTACATGACAACACCAATCATCCCCCAAAAGATGATAAGGCTGCTGAGTAAAATGTAAGAGGAGTTCAGGGAAGATGGGGCTTTTTGCATAAAAAACGTCATTTTTCGACCCCCATTTGACCCCCCGGGGCAAAATCAAAATTCCGAAACCTTACTGCACATCTACATGACACCACCAATCATCCCCCAAAAGGTGATTAGGCTGCTGAGTAAAAAGTAGAAGGAGTTCAGGGAAGACGGGGCTATTTGCACAAAAAACGTCATTTTGACCCCCATTTGACCCCCAGGGGCAAAATCAAAATTCCGAAACCTTACTGCACATCTACATGACACCACCAACCATCTCCCAAAAGATGATTTGGCTGCTGAGTAAAATGTAGGAGGAGTTCAGGGAAGATGGGGCTTTTTGCATAAAAAACGTCATTTTTTGACCCCTTTTTGACCCCCTGGGGCAAAATCAAAATTCCGAAACCTTACTGCACATCTACATGACACCACCAATCATCCCCCAAAAGGTGATTAGGCTGCTGAGTAAAATGTAGAAGGAGTTCAGGGAAGACGGGACTTTTTGCACAAAAAACGTCATTTTTCGACCCCCATTTGACCCCCCGGGGCAAAATCAAAATTCCGAAACCTTATTGCACATCTACATGACCCCACCAACCGTCTCCCAAAATATGATTAAGCTACTGTTTAAAATGTAGGAGGAGTTCAGGGAAGAAAAGTGTGACAGACGGACGGACGGACGGACATGAGTAACAACAATATACCCGAACTTTCTTTAGAAAGTGCGGGTATAAATATACTGTTTTAATGCAACTGTTTTCGCTTAATTATTAAAATTAAACAAAATTAAGAAATTATAGCGATAAAAATGTAATTACAATGTTATATAACTGATTTTTTAACCGATTTTGCAATTGATAGGTAGGTTGACGTCGTTGCAGTGTGTTTTTGACGTAATGATAATCTGTAGCTCTTAAAGAACAGGGTAATAAAAATATTATTAAAAAGAATGTAACAAACATATGCTCTTGAAATTCCAAAACATAGAAATTAGAGAATATCTCCAATATCTTTATTATGTTTTCATGTGAATCCATTGTATACGTCAAATTTTGTAATACTCTTTAAAATATATAGAAAAATTTGCTATTTTTTCATTTTGAGATGCCAGCTCTGGTAACAAGACGGTAGAACTTTGTGTTTCTTACATATCTTGTATAATATGGTATTACTCATCAAATATCATAATTTGAACAAAATGTCTATTGCAGTATTTGTATAATTTGCTTTAAAGTGCTAAAAAATTTAAAGTGCTAACAATTGGCATTTTCCTACATAATCTTATAGTAAATGCACCTGTATTTTGAGACGGTCCCTCAAAAATACCTGGACGGTAGATTTTCCCAAACTTTGCATGTACATGTATACTAACTATATGTAGGTATGAGTTTGTGGAGGTACCGCTGATAAGAAACGGGTTGTGTTGCTTTGCCGTGTTGAATAAGTTAGCCAGGGAGCGGTTAGTACAGGTTTCCTTTTTCCGAGGTTTCATGGCTATTTGTTTCTGTTAAGGTTTGTTGTGGTACAGGGAAAACCATCAAATTTGGTTTTTCTCACAGGCCTTTAGATCGCTTAGAAAAAAAATTGAGTTGTTGAAAAAAAATAAAGGTATGGAACTCTTTTCATGGGGTACCCACTTTCGCCAAAAAAATTCTTTTAAATGCTTTACAATTTTACTTTCTATCCATATCTATCTAAATATAAACAATCTTCATTACTACCAAAGTTCATTCCGTAATTCCTTTCACTTCTCGAGATATTCTGTAATCAATACCCAAATTGACATTAATTTTTTTACTCGACATCAATCTCTACCCAGAGTTATCGTTCGCTTCGCTACAACACCTCTGTCAACGTCTAAATGCCAAGATTCTTGGCAAAACTTACTTTTACCGATTGCATCATAAATTATCAATGTAAAACTTTTATACTTTTGCTTAACATATGAAATGAAAGTTTATTTATGAGAATTGGAATCAGATATCACTTTTTCGCCATATCTTATCGGGGATTATTTCTCGGCAGGATATTACGAACGTGGAAAATTTAAAACGTATTGCCGATAAATATTAACGTGGTTTAGTTTTTATAGACAAACAACTTGCAGCTTTGACACATAAATAGAAATGTAAAGGTGTTTATCTTCTTGTGGGCAATTTTAAACAACATTTAAAATAAAAATCACGTCCCTCCGCTTCCGTACTACTTTTCAGACGTTAACAGAGGTATAAGTGGAACGAAAACTCCGGGTAGAGATTGACTCGACAACAGCTTGGGCCTTCACTAATTGTAAAGCGGGAACGACGGGACAAATTTTCTCCGGAATTTAGTCTAAACTCTATGAATATTTGTTCATTTGCATTCAAGCTTTACAAGGTCTTTCTTTAATTTGATCATATGGTGTAACTAAGTTACAAACAACATTTTAGCAGTCTAATTTTGTTTTGAAAATCAAAAGGTATTTAATGCATTCCGGGAAAAACTCTTTCTACCATGGCTTCATTTACAAATGTACATTCATAATCAACATGGCGGTAGTTTTTATCATCTCCCTATGGAGATGACACATTAAGATTGTATGCCGGAAGTGAAGTCCTAGTTTAAGCCTCCATTTATCTTTCGGGAGTCCTCGATGTTTTACAGAGTTCCAAGTAGCCTGCAAACTGGTTTTCTTTTAGAAGAACTAGCTTAGGGGTGTGTGATCTACTTTCGGTTTAGGCCTATTTGAAAGCCAAGGAAAATTTAGAAAAGAAGAACGATGCTTATAAATATCTATAGTTTCGGTGTGTCGTATATATATTGATCCTCAATGCTATGCCTTATTAAATTGGTAAGCCACACAAGGAGAATTGACAATGACGTGATTTCTATATATATATACTCAGTAGATTTGTTGACGCGAAGGGAAAACTGGTTCTCGCACAATAGAACAAGCTTACAATTAGATTCTACAAAAAAGGAATGAAGAGTGGTCAACTCTAATTTTATGTGAATTTTTTAGTCTGTAATTGGATTTAGTAAATTAATTCCTGTCAAACTTTAATGATTACATGTAGCTGCTTTTAAATGAATGATAAGTATTGTTGATAATTCCGTTCGTATTGTGTTAAGAAAATATAGTTCAAGGAAAGTATTTGAATTTAAGTAAATTGTAAACACCCAGAAGCACAAATACCGCTAGAATGAAATTTCACCAAAAATCGCCTTGGGTACTCTCGCAGACGTCCATGCTTTCCATATATATACTGCGGCCAAAAGAAACTGCGTGCTTTACTGTGGAGTTTGCTGAATAAGTCATTTGGGAACTTCAGGTGTAATAATCAATATATTCATTGCATTAAAATATTTCCCTTTCTGTTTAATTTCTTTGACATTATTGATACCAAAGAGATGACATTTCAGGCTTTCTGGAAAGCCAAACTTGTTTATGTAGACGTTTTCAAATGAATTTTTCGCTAATGGAATATTATTACAGATTTAAGGTTACAATCTGGAGTAAGAAATTGTTGATAGATATTGCAAATACTATTCAACTCTTTGCTGTACTTCAGACACCGTCTGTTTACATGTGAAGGACCAGGGGCCCAAGCTAATATCGAGTAAAAGAAAGTACGTCATTTTTTAAATTGATTTCAGTATATCTCAAGAAATATATGGAATTTCGGAATGAGATTTAGTAGAATTGAAAAATAATTATCTATAAATAGATTTCAATAGAAAGTAGGATTAGAATAAAAAATATTTTATTAGCGAAATTAGGTACCCATGGTAAGAGTTCAATACCATTATTTTTTTACACACACGTTTTTTTAAGCGATCCAATGCAAAGGCCTGTGGTTTTGCTAGAAAAATTGGAAATTTATATTTTTCCAGTCAATAAAATCGAAAGAGGTATAAATTATGTATTTTTTCATAATTCATTTTTGTTAATTGCATACGATTTTATCATTTCAAAATTCGATTCCATAAATTTTAATTCATATTATACAGGCAATTTAACCTTGGATTAAGAAACTTTTCTGTAAATCTCCTGATGCTAAAAATATAATTAAGTAATCAAAAGAGCTAGTGATCGTTGTCTCTAAGACAAATTTCTCTCTCTCTCTCTCTTCATTTAATTTTCCAAACAACACTGTTCCTTTTAAAACAAATGAGCAGTCACACAGAGAAAGGGGGTCTCTCTCCAGTGTTCCCTGAAAGTTGATTTTTATTATAGGATTATTTATAGTAGTATATGATGATTTTTGTCTTTCGTTGACAACAAAGATTTGGATGCGTGAAAAATTAGGCCCTGATATATAATCTTACACAGGTATCCCAGACACAAACCTAATCAGGTGCAATAACACAATGCTTCTACCTTATCCTACACATATAGAAAACATCAACAATATTTTCAAGCTTTATTTTTTAAAAATACAGTCAAGTTGGTCAAAACCTTTAGTGCCATATTGTGATCCTTATGGCTTGCTGTAGCACGGGGAACGGCATTTCAACCGGAAGTAGGCGGTGTCACTGAAAATAAAGAACCAAATAACGAGTTAAAATTTTATTTACTACCACACAGTAGTAGTCACCAACAAGACAAAAGGTCACGGCGTCAGTTTACTTACTACCATACTTTTTGTAGACACAGACTGGGAAAACGTCACGTGATCAAAGTTTACTTACTTCCACACAAGCTGTAGTCGCAGATGGGACAAAAGGTGATCATATCAAAGCTCCCACACGCTACCGGACAATTACTTGGGAAAGGTGGGCAACCTGAAAAAAGTAGAAAGTTTTTCAATAAACATTAAGATGAACCATTAAAAAATAGAGAACAAACTCTTGATAATTACCCTTCAAGGTGTTATGCCAGGTCTAGTTGATGAGATGAAAATTAGTATGCTTATTATTCTTAATATTTATCCCTTATAATGCTGAATGTTTTTGCCATGATCAGCGACTTATGGCGTTGCTTTGAATTGTTTCTATCGTCTACCTGAGGTGTTGTGCTGAGTTTTGTTATGGAATGTCATCTACCTAGTAAGCACACCTCTGAGGTTTTGTAGGTCCATGTTTGCTCTGCTGTTATTTTTTTAATGTTTAATGGACTTTTAAGCTCGAAAACTTTTCTTCAACTCCAACTACCTTATTGCGTTTTGCTTTGTTTTGTTGCAGCGAGTACTTTAGATTTTGTGCTGTATCTCTTGTTGTGTTGATATGAATACTTTGCGTTTTATTTGTATAATGACGTATAACTAAAAGGACCTGAAAGCTTTTGGAATTGTTATCAAGCGCTGTTTTTTCAAGTGATGAAGTTGTACATGTGCTTAATGTATGGAAGATTTTGATGCTTCTATTTTTGTTGTTGTTCAAAGCACTTGATTTCCTAATCCAATTGTTCCAGTTTTTTTTTTTACCTGTGACCAACCTGTAGTATTTTCTAATCAGACTGATCCGTTTTTACCTATAACCTACCTGTAGTATGTCCTAATCAGACTGATCCGTTTTTTACCTATAACCTACCTGTAGTATTACTTAATCAGACTGATCCGTTTTTACCTATAACCTACCTGTAGTATGTCCTAATCAGACTTATACGTTTTTTACCTATAACCTACCTGTAGTATGTCCTAATCAGACTGATCCGTTTTTAACCTATAACCTACCTGTAGTATGTCCTAATCAGACTGATCCGTTTTTAACCTATAACCTACCTGTAGTATGTCCTAATCAGACTGATACGTTTTTTACCTATAACCTACCTGTAGTATGTCCTAATCAGACTGATCCGTTTTTTACCTATAACCTACCTGTAGTTGTAGGCACTCCTGTTGTTGACGTCCTAACTGTTGTTGTTTTCAATGAGGGTGGCACAGTTATTTTTTCTGTAGTTTTTAATTCTGGTGGCATGGTTATCTTAATTGTTGTTGTTGTCGGTGTTGTTGTCGTGGTAGTTGGTGTTGTTGTAGTCGTCGGTGTTGTCGTGGTAGTTGGTGTTGTTGTCGTCGTCGGTGTTGTCGTGGTTGTTGGTGTTGTTGTCGTCGTTGGTGTTGTTGTCGTCGTCGGCGTTGTTGTCGTCGTTGGTGTTGTCGTCGTCGTCGGTGTTGTTGTCGTCGTTGGTGTTGTTGTCGTCGTTGGAGTTGTCGTTGTTATTGGTGTTGTCGTCGTCGTTGTTGGTTTCGTCGTTGTCGTTGGAGCTTTTGTCGTTGTTGGGATAGTCGTTGTTTTTAAGGTTGTTGTTTTTGCGGGAGTGGTCGTTGTTTTAAGGGTAGTTGTTTTATGGATGTTGTTGCTAGATGTGTGGTTTGTTTGGGACTGGCTGTTGTTTGAATTATTGGTACTACTCGAATTGTTACTATTATTAGAAGTGTTCATGGTGTTAGAGGTGGAGGTATTTGACGAGGTCTTGGAAGTTGTGGAATTATTAGAGTTGTTTTTTGAATTGTTCACGTTGTTTTGGGAGTTATTGCTTGAAGTGTTAGAATTGCTTGAGGAGTTAGTTTTAGAGTTGTTTATGTTATTAGAGGAAGTTTTGCTGGAAGTGTTCGTGGAATTAGAAGAGCTGTTATTAGAATTGTTAACTGTGTTAGAGTTACTATTTTTTGAATTATTCATGTTATTTGAAGTGTTATTTTTCGATGTATTCATGTTATTTGAGGTGTTATCGGTGGAATTGTTAGTATTGGTCAAGGGATTATTTTTCGAAGTGTTCGTACTGTTCGATGAGTTTTTGTTGGACGTGTTCGTGCTATTGGAAGAATTATTGTTTCCAGAGATGTTATTTTTAGATGAGCCGTTATTCGTGTTGTTACTGTTAGCATTGGAACTGCTATTCTGTGTGTGGTCGTTGTGAGAAGAGCTGCTGTTTGAGAAGTTATTCTGGGATGAACCGTTATTTGTAGAATAACTGTTTGACTGGGAATAGTGTTGATTGCTGTTAGAAGTGTTGTGAGAACTGTGATGACCATGGCCGTTAGGAAGGCTGCTGTTGGAATTGCCGCCATTTTGTGAGGAGGTGCTGGTACTGCTGCTACTACTGCTTGAGCTGCTCTGAGATGAACTGCTGTTGGAGAAATTGTTGCTGTGAGAACTGGTGCCATTGTGAGGATGTTTGTTGTGGTGGTGGTTATTCCCGTGATGGTGGTTGCCGTTTGTAGTATTTTGGTTGCCGCTGTTGCTGGAGAAACTGCTTGAAGAGGAACTACTGCTGGACGATGAACTGCTACTGGAATAGCTAGAGCTAGAACTGCTACTGGAGAAGGTGTTGCTATGAGAGGAAGTGTTGTTAGTGAAAGTACTGCTGTGGTTGGAATTGTTGTTTGAGGAATTATCATGTTTAGAATTGCCGCCATTAGCGTGATTGTTCTTAGAGGAGTTGCTCTCTTGTGAAGTACTCGAGGTTGCTGAATTTTTCGCTGAGGAGGAAGCAGCGATAGATGTGGTGCTTAATCTAGATGTCGTGCTCTTATGAATAGGAGTAGTGGTTTTGATGTGATGGGGCCGTGATTTTGTAGTGGTACTAGGCTTTGCTGTAGTGGTTGTTGTCGTCTTTGAAGTAAGGTGTAGTCTTTTAGTTGGTTCAGTCTTTACAGTAGTTGTTGGTTTTTTCGTTGTTGTAGTAGTTGTTGACTTCGTTGTAGTGGCTTTGGTTGTTGTAGTAGTAGTTGAGGTAGGGGTAGTTTTTGTTGTAGAAGATAATGTTGTAGTTGGATTTGTTTTTGTCGTAGTTTTCTCTGTTGTGGTTGTTTGAGGGGTAGTAGAAGTGGTTTGTGTGGCGGTGGTTGTTTGAGGAGTGGACGTAGTTGTTTGAGGGGTGGTGGTAGTTTGTTGAGTGGTGGTGGTGGTAGTTGGTATGGAGGTGGTTTCTGGAGTTGTCACGGTTGTACTAGTAGAATGAGTACCATGATGATGAGCGGGGTCTTTACATGGACATGGGACATTTTCTGTCGTCGTTTCTGGTGGGTTCGTTGTTGTAGTTACAGGAGGAGCGGTAGAAGATGGGGGAGAATTTGTCATAGCCATAGGGTTCCAGCCGATAGGCATTGGTTCTCTCTGTCCACAAGTAGAACATCCACTGTTAGGAATATTCAGCATCAACTGAAGCATGATGCCTTTGTCCTTGCAATCTGCGTAAAAATTAAAATACATGACATGAAATATATAGAGAAAAACGAGCAGTATTCAAGGTCAAAGGTCCATTCAAACAATACAAATCAGTGGAAGAGCAAACGCGGACTTTTCAAACATAAAATGTGCTATTGAGGAATTGCCAACCCCATGCCTGCTTTTTTTGTTTTATTAAAAATTAACCCAATTATTAACTTTCAGATTACAGACATCGGAATTGAAAAATGGCATAATTATTTACCAAAACAACTACAACACGTTTTTGATTTACAGTGCTACATAAATTACTATGTGAGATGATTTCTTATTTAAGTTAATAATTATAGATACAGATATATGCGTGTCACTGTAGTTTGTATGGAATATGTTGCAATAACATAATGTATTGCGAGAACTTAACATATAAAGATTTTTCTAAGACATACTTTTTTTGTTTTACATGAGATACGTGTATTGCATTTCTTTATACACGGGAAAAAGGTTAGGTACAATGATACTTGTTAAGATGTATTATTTTAATTCTTTTAAAAATGTGAGAAGCTTTCTTTTCCTTTGACAACAGATAAAGTGAACTCTTACCTTCCTTCAGTGGACTGACATACTGCGGTACAGCTGCACCGGAAGTCACCTGTTGTTTATCCTCCCCTTTAGAAATGTAAAATAATTTTAGAAAACTAAGTATATTTAAAAAACAAGAGGCCCATGGGCCACATCGCTCACCTAAGAACTGTGGCTAGGAAAAAGTAGAAATTGGTTTATTATTGAAAAGTTTAAACCCAAAAGTAGTCCCATGACCAATTATGGCTTTGCTATTCTTGAGAAGAAGATTTTTAAAGAATTTTCCTATACACTTTTATGTAAAAAGTTTGGTCGGCCATTGTGGCCCTGCCCTACCCCCGGGGGTTATTATTTGAACAAACTTGAATCTACACTACTGAGGATGCTTCCATATAAATATGATCAATTATGGCTTTGTTTTTTTTTTAAGAAGAAGATTTTTAAAGAATTTTCCTATATATTTCTGTGTAAAAATTGGTCGGCCATTGTGGCCCCGCCCTACCCCTAGGGGTCATGATTTGAACAACCTTGAATCTACACTACCTGAAAATGCTTCCATGTAAGTTTCATCCTTCCTGGCACAGTGGTTCTTGAGAAGAAGATTTTTAAAGAATTTTCCTAAATATTTCTATGTTAAACTTTGGTCGACCATTGTGGCCCCGCCCTACCCCTAGGGGTCATGATTTGAACAACCTTGAATCTACACTACCCGAGGATGCTTCCACATAAGTTTCATCCTTCCTGGCACAGTGGTTCTTGAGAAAAAGATTTTTAAAGAAATTTCCAATATATTTCTATGTAAAACTTTGGTCGGCCATTGTGGCCCCGCCCTACCCCCAGGGGTCATGATTTGAACAAACTTGAATCAACACTACCTGAGGATGCTTCCTTATAAATATGATCAATTATGGCTTTGTTATTCTTGAGAAGAAGATTTTCAAAGAAATTTCCAATATATTTCTATGTAAAACTTTGGTCGGCCATTGTGGCCCCGCCCTACCCCCGGGGGTCATGATTTGAACAAACTTGAATCTACACTACCTGAGGATGCTTCCATATAAATATGATCAATTATGGCTTTGTTATTCTTGAGAAGAAGATTTTTAAAGAATTTTCCTATATATTTCTATGTAAAACATTGGTCGGCCATTGTGGCCCCGCCCTACCTCTGGGGGTCATGATTTGAACAACCTTGAATCTACACTACCTGAGGATGCTTCCATATAAGCTTCATCTTTCCTGGCACAGTGGTTCTTGAGAAAAAGATTTTTAAAACATGCCACCAAATTTTTGTTAATTCCCAATTATCTCCCCTTGAATGAGGACGTGGCCCTTCATTTGAACAAACTTGAATCCCCGTCACCCAAGGATGCTTTGTGGCAAGTTTTGTTGAAATTGGCCCAGCGGTTCTTGAGAAGAAGTTGAAAATGTGAAAAGTTTACAGACAGACAGACAGCTAGACAGACGGACGGACAGACGGACTACAGACAAAATGTGATCAGAAAAGCTCACTTGAGCCTTCGGCTCAGGTGAGCTAAAAACGAATAATTGTATAATTTTCGAATTACAATAAGAATTGAATTTATATATATATACAACTTTTAGAATTCCACGAATAGGCTGTAAAATCACACCAATTTGTTTAAAAGATATTGTCCTAGGAATTATTTTTGTGATGTCAGTAACAACAAAGTCTAACAATAGCAATATCAGTAATTCTAAAAATATATTATTCAACATTCTAAATGTCAATGTCGTAAAATAATTTGATATTTTTATCTTAAATTATTGTAAAATATAGAGTGTACAATTTATATCATCATTATTTTTTTTTTATGCATAAAGGTTTTGTTTTCTATGAAAATTTTCATCATATATATATGTAGAATTAACCCCATTAATGCAGAACTACATTATTAAAAAAATATAAAGAATATACGGCGTTTAACAGCAAAAAATCAACAGAAAGCTATCAAAAACGAAAATCAAAATCGTAATTTACGTAAGGCCAGTTTATAAAATCAACAGTAGTAATTCTTACCAATGCAAACAAAACATCCAGTGGAGAAGTCGTATTTTACGTTAGGACAGTTGACACTGACCGGGGAACATACGCCCTGTCTAGACAGAGTAAATCCTGGAATCAAACAAATCTTTCATATGAAAAAGATAGAAATACATGTAATGAATAACAATTTATAAATGAAAAAATCGGAAGGAACATAAAATACGGATCCTTAGTAATTCAAGAGATGGGATCAGATGCCTTGGAGGAGTAAGCATCGTTAAAATGTAAAAGATGGAGATGCGTGAAATAAATAGGGATTCATTTCCTTAAATCCATTAATGATGTTTATCTGATCGAGCATTAAAAAATAAACTATGAATCAACACATATTGAAAAATTGTAAGAGCAAGATTGTAGTAAATCTAAGGAATAAGTCATAACATTTACATCAACCACTAAACAAAGAATTAAGAAAATCAGAGACCCAAAGATAATGCCATAAATGGACACTTTTGACTTGAGTGTTCGGTATACAGAATACAGTAACCAATTTAGTTACCAATATATAAATAATGAATTCTCCCCTTACCTCTAGTATTCTGTATACGAAATACACCAATCACGAGAATTACCAATGTAAGACTCCAATAGATAAATAATGAATTATCCCGTAAATCTAGTGTTGTGTATACGGAATAAACTTACCACTAGAATTACCAATGTAAGACTCCCAATGGATAAATAATGAGTTCTCCCTTACCTCTAGTGTTCTGTATCCGGAATACACTAATCACTAGAATTAACAATGTAAGACTCCAGAGGGACATGATGAAGGGTTAGCTGTATCTATAGAGTGACACCGCTCCATTAGGAGGGTCAGGTCTTATGGTAGTAAGATGGCGGTATCAGGCGCGCGCCAGTACGCGATGCCCCCTTCATATTGATACGGAGTCTTGATAAAGACACCAGCTGTCTTGTGTAATATGTACTGTTCAGCACTCACTGGTCATTTGTAGACTGGACAAAGTTAAGAAAGTTCGAAAAAAATTAAACTCTAATTTGGTCGGTAAAATGACCTTTTTATAGAAATGCAATCTATCATAAGGTCAATTTCTAATGATGTATTGCAAATCAACTGCATTCTCTGCTATTCGAAGATTTATAAGCATGACATTATGATTGAAGATCAATAAATTACACCTTGATATTTCAACGGAGTTTTCTATATAGTCGATCATAGCAAGGAGGGCACGGCGAGTTTGATCGGCGACAGGGGATATTAAGACCTCAACTGCAATTAATCTCACTTCTGTTTTTGAAAGTCCATGTTTGGTCTGCTCCCTTTTTGTAGTATTCAAATGAACTTTAATATTCTTTATTGTCTCAAGAATTAAAAAACAATCTGACAGCAATTTTTTATCTTCGTTTATGTATATTTTGTTCTCCATATACTTCCGTATCTACTTTGATATTTGATATTTTAAGGTCAATTAATATATAAAAATATTCAACAAAAAAAAAAACACATAGAAAATCAAAAGAAGATCATAGTGACCTACATTACAGCTGACTTGTTTTGAGAGCAGATGGTGCATTGATTGACAAAGTTCGGTGATTCTTAACCAATTTCTACCCACGATATTTAAAGACAGGCATAGAATTTGGAAAGTAAGTTTACATTGACCTACATGAAACACATGGAGATAACAAACAATATTCAAGCTGAAAAATACAATTTTCTGAGCAGAGGAAACACGGACCTCCAAAACAACAGACGTTGGATCAGTTGCAAAAGAGGAGTGAACATCCCCTGCCGACAGATGTGTTTCTTGTCGTGATCTGGAAATAACTGGAAAAATTTGTTGGTAACTCCGAGGAACAACGATGACGTTTGATCTTAAAGTGTCCGTCTATTACTCTAATACATTTTGAAGAAAAATGCCCAAAAATCTTTAAAAAAAAAAGAAAAGAAGAAAGTAGGTACCTGTGAGCATCTTTTTATATAGTTACGTTTAATGGACCCAAGATGCATCAGCTCACAAGGTTTGCTTATTTTAAATATCTGAAGTTATCCCAAAAAATAAAAATACTATTAATATTCAATCGTAGTATTCAGTTAACGGTACATTGACGACCGTCAATTGATCATTAGTTTTATTTTTGCAATGCAAGAAGGATATGGAGATGACGAACAGTATTCAATCTAAAATTCCATAAAACAATACAAAATAGGAGCAGAAAAAACACAGACCTCTGAAACATCAGAGGTGGGATCAGGTGCCATGGAGGAGTGAGCATCCCCTGCCGACCGGACACACCCGCCGTGTCGATTCGGTCGCCATGGACACACATAACATCAATCCAGTCTCCTAGGACCGGTCAACCCCGCAATGAGACCATTGTCATGATCGAGCGGATAGAAAAATCCGCACACGATTCAGTGTGTGAATATCAATTACGTGAGTAGACATAGGTCAAACTATATAACCTTTAAAATTTATTTTCAGTATTTTGTATTTTTGCAACCTGAAAGCATCAATATAATAGTACTGAGTTTTTTTTTTTTGAAAACCGATATGAAAAATGCCATTGTTCTTGTTATTCAATAGGCACATTTCAATTTAACAGAAAAATACATCTAAACATTCAATCGCCAGGGTCACACAAAACATCAATTCAGTCGTCATGGACACACGAAACATCAATCTAGTTGTCATGAACACACACAATATCGATTTAGTCGCAAAGGTCACACAAGATATGAATTTTGCCGCCTTGGACACAAAAACATCACTTCGGTCGCCATGGATACACAAAACATTAATCCAGTCTCCATGGATACAAAAAACATCAATCTACTAGACGTAGACACAAAAAAAAGTTTTACTTGTTGTTTTTAAAATAAGATATTAGATTGAGAAAAACTAGTAATTATTAGTAATCCATTTAGTCAGAATAGCAAGTAAATGACTATCATGGTTAGTAATTGTAAACATAATTAGTAATAAGGATGAATTCATTTACTTATAAAATGATTTACTAAGTATCAATAGAGTTACTTAAATTATAGGAATTGTATTACTTTAAGTTAGTAAATGAACTACTCATTTTTGTTAAATTATTATTACTTAATTCAGAGATAATATGCTTTCCATTTACTAAATTTTATGAATTATTACTAAGTAAATGAAATTCTGAAATTAATTAAAATCTACAATATTATTACTTAAAAGAATACTAAGTAAATGAAATACTTATCATATTTACTAAAATCGACATTATTTACTAGAAACACTGCAAGGTACCCACCCTCTGACATGTGAGTACTACTCACAGATTTCTTTATCAGAGTTCCCTAATTGAGCCCTCTGAATGGTTAAATAGAAGAAATCTACTTATGATGGAAACAATTATACTTTCCATTTCTTTTGCCAATTTCTTTGTAACTGTTTTATTATATATAACAATAAAACATTTGATTCCAACTTCGAAAGCCTTAAAAATTGAATAAGTTGTATTTTTTTAAGGACCATTTTAAAAATGGTTAAACATTTCAAGTACTTAATATCGCATTTTTATTAGTGTGACTTTTTTTTCACATGAAGGTATATTTAGATGAAAGATAACTCCTCCTCACAGACATTTAGTGATAAGACTACCATATTTAAGTAACTACTGATCTGAATTCCCCTTGATTTAGTAAATAAATTTTTGTTTTAAGTAAATCAATTAAATACAATTCAAACATGCAAGATGTGTTTGTGAAACACCTATGCCACTGTATGGCAACATAGCAAAGGTTAAACTTTTCTTAACTGCAAATTTAATTATTGGGATTTCTTGATATCTCCAAGGTCAAAAGGTCAAGGTTATTGGTATCAAATGAAAGGTCTTGCTACAAAAAAATACATATGTGAAATATGGAAACACTTGCCTCAACCCTTCAGAAGTTATGGTCAAGGTTACCAATTTTGAAATGTAAGTCAAACTCCAAGGTCAAGGACAAAGGGACAGAGTTGGTGGTACCCAAAGAAAGGTCTTGTCACAAGGATGAACTATGTTAAGTATGAATGCACTAACCCTAATCCTTTTAAAGTTACAGTCAAGGTTTGCTTTTTAAAAGTGGGTCAAACTACAAGGTCAAGGTCAAAGTTCTTGGTATCCTATAAATGGTCTTCTTAAAATGATTACATATATGTAAGTATGAAAGCACTTTTCCTTACCGTTAAAAAGTTATGGCCAAGGTTAAAGTTTTTTCCCAAGGATTGAAATCTCCAGGGTCAAGGTCAAAATTTCATAGTTGTTGGTATTCAATGAAAGTTCTTTCAACAAAAAATATATATGTGAAGTATAAATGTCCTGGTATTTACTGTTAAAAAGATTTGGATAAAGAATAAGTTTGAATTTTTTGTGTATAAGGTCTTGTCACAAGGAATACACGTGTGAAATATGAAAGTTATAGCTCCGCTAAATCAAAAGTTATGGGCAAGGTTAAAGTTTCTGCGGATAAACAGAGAATCAGAGAGACAGCTAGACAGACAGACGGAAACGACAAAAACTATATACTCCCGAAACTTCGTTTACGGGGGCATTAAAATATTAATTATATAGTAAATAGTGGTGAAATGTAAGTATTAAAGACCAAGTAAAGTTATTACTTATATACACAAATTTAAGTAAATATAAATTACTAAGTAAAACTTTTTAGTGTGTAAGTAAAACAATTTTTTAAAATACAAAAATCAAGTAAAACATTTGAATCTAGTAATTGACATATATTTCAGTAATTGATTTTAAATTTTAAGTAAATGCTTAGTAATTATCTATTACTAATCTTTGTTATTTCAAGTAAAAAATGACTACTAAGTAAAACTTTTTTAAGAGTGACGAATTCGGTCGCCATTGACACACAAAATATCAATCCAGTCCACATTGGCATAATCGCACATAATCGCGTCTTACCTTAAAAGCACTGTACAAATATTAACGGTACCACTGCAATCTTAAGATGGGCTATCCAAAAAAATGTCTCAAGCAAATATTCATGTATGGTACTCCAAACAGTATTGATAGAAAGCTAGCGCCTTCAAAGTAATGATTTCTCAAGATGTCATTTAATGGTTGTCCATAGCGGTATTTTGAACGTGCAATGTACATTGATACTCACATGTGATAATGGCACCAGCTGTCCGGCTTAATTCTAAAGGTCACTGTTTGATCAGCTGATGTAAAAGCGTAAAACATTCGAGATTTCAAACATATAAAATGCCTTTTTCGTTTTTCGATTAAAATGATGTCACTGTGTATTCATGACGGAAAACTGACAACTTCCGGTATCAAAAAAACTGAAAATTAGCAAAGCAATAAAACAAGAAAATTAAAAAAAAATAATGATTTGAACGTTTCTGCAGTTTATTCTAGTCATTATCACAGAAACAGTACGCGCAGTAATTTTTATCAAATTTCAGACATCTTTTTGGACAGCCTCGTTCTACTGCTGGACAAACTGAAAGTGAAAATAGAAATTATAGAAACGGAAACAAAGGAAAGTTTGGTGCACATAAACCTTTGAAAGATATCTATTTTCTTTGAGAATGCATATAACGAATCATTATTCACATACCGTTTTCTTTATCAGGTGTATTCGTTTGGCTATCCGAAACTATTTCTGTTTTGCTTTCTGTTGTACAAACGCATTTTGGACAAAAACTGTCATCAAGATTCAAACACGAAGACTCACAATTTCGAATTTCCTCTGTTATCTTACAGACTGCAAAAATACAGGAGGAACAGAAATACAACAAGAAAAGAACGAAATAAGCACAGAGGGAAGCATAAAACATGTGACAGTTTTGTAAAAAGTAGAAACAAAAATAAAAAGAAAAAAATTAAGTACCCATTTGCAATGAACTTGTAGATGCTGTCTCTGTACTAACGGTTGAGGTAATGGCGTCTTTTGTTACCTTGTTTGTATGTCGGTGAGTGCAAGCGCATACAGGACACAAGTTGTCAGTCAGAGTAATGCAGTCACTTGGACAGTTAGCATCTAGCGGCGCGCATTCTTAATTTAGAAAAAAAAAATTTCTGACATAACTCTGGTAGGATTATTAGATTAAACTTCAAAATTTCATCTTTTTATTTATTGAATATACACGTATTACTTGATTTTGATGCAATAATATCATTACCAGTCACGTGACTTACCTATATCCGGGTCAGTGGATTTGAAGACTTTATCAGAACAGCCACATACGGGACAGTGTGAGACTGGGTCGATCACGTGACACTCAACTGGGCACGAGGCTCCAACATTAGCACAATCTGTCAAAAAAACCATAACATTTTACTTCATATTACTCTAACCCATTACTGTTAATAATCCTACGAAAAAGAGAACTAAATTTTTTTAAGCAACTCACCGATGGAATATATAATTCTTGAAATAAAAATAAATGCTTTATTTATATTTTTTAATTTTTTTCCTCTGCATATAAATGGGAAATGAGTATTTATGAAATAGAAAACAGATGGGTTTTTTTTGTTTTTTTTAGAGATGCTCAATGGGAAACATAATATGTGAAGTTGATATTTAGTAAACATTTGTACATGTTATCTTTTATATATTTTCTCCTCAAGTCAAACTGCTCACCTTTTCCGTTATTCTGTCCTCCGTTTCCAGTTTCCTGAGGTTCACCAGACAAATGAGATATCAGAGGCACTACAGTTGTTTCTAGTTTTACATCAGATGAAACATTCACAAGACCCGTCCCGGGATGTAATGAAGGACTGATGGTTTGTTGAAGTGATGTTTCTGAGTTATTGACCTTATGACCTTTCTCTGATCCTTGTTTCTGTGATTCTTTATTGTCCACTTTATTAAGATCTCCATTGATTACCTCTAAATGACTCTGACCTCCAATGTGAGCTAAAGTGTACAGCACCTGTTGAAGTGATTGATGTTTTTTCATTCCATCAATTAGAATCCTAAACAAGTCCGCTCCTGTTAGATCCATTAAACTTTTGGCACTAGGGGAACCACTACTTCCGGTTCCGTTAGTTTCGGTTAACACAGTTAAGCTGGAATTTGAGTGCACATTCCCGCCACTTTTGTCGGATGTGTAGCCATTTTGACCTTGGACACTTAAAGTGCCCTTTTGAATATTTCCTTCAGATGTCAATAACGAATTTGTACTACTCTGTTCTGAAGTTTGGCTCGGGTTTATTTTGAGAGCGTTATTTTGATTGGTTGATTGTGCTGTAGTTATGGTTTGACCCTGGTTTATTTTGAGAGCGTTATTCTGATTGGTTGATTGTGTTGAGGTAACTGTTGTTGAGGTAGACACGATTAATGACGTTTTCTGGGACGGAACAGTTGACATTGTCGCCTGTTTACTTATGAGAGTTGCCTGTCCTTGGGATGTTGTACTTTTAGTCATGGTAGACGGTGATGCAGTAGAGGTAGTGGATATTTTGTCTGTAGACGGCGCTGTTGATGATACTTGTAGGGTCGAAGGTGTGTTTTTAGCTGTCGAAGTTTTAACTGTCAGAACAAAGTACTGGAGTATATAAATTTTATATGCTATAGTGTTTCACTAACAAATCTTGTTTTACTCAATATTTCTCAGATATGTCTACCATAGAGGTGACAAGTAACCAGTTTACAGGTCAACTGGTCAAAATTTAAGCCGGTTTATAGCGTCAACTGGTTAAATTTTAAACCAGTTTATAGCGTCAACTGGTTAAAATGTCAACCGGTTTATAGCGTCTACGGGTTAATATGTTAACCGTTTATAGTGTCAACTGGTTAAAATGTTATCCGGTTTATAGCGTCTACGGGTTAATATGTTAACCGTTTATAGCGTCAATTGTTTAAAATGTTAACCGGTTTATAGCGTCTACGGGTTAATATGTGAACCGTTTATAGCGTCAACTTGTTAAAATGTTAAATAGTTTATAGCGTCAACTGGTTAAAATGTTAACCGGTTTTTAGCGTTTACTGGTTAATATGTTAACCGTTTATAGCGTCAAGTGTTTAAAATGTTAAATAGTTTATAGCGTCAACTGGTTAAAATGTTAACCGGTTTATAGCGTTTACGGGTTAATATGTTAACCGTTTATAGCATCAACTGGTTAAAATGTTAAATAGTTTATAGCGTCAACTGGTTAAAATGTTAACCGGTTTATAGCGTCAACTGGTTGAAATGTTACCATCCACCTTCACATTCACATCGGAAACATCCGCTAAATCCGTCTGTCTTCCAGCACTGTCCCGGACATGCGTAATTAAGCTCTGGACACCTTCCTGGTAAAGCAAGGCCAGCAGGTCTGTAAAACTCTTCAAACAGTTTTTAAATAAAATCAATGTTCTTCAATATCAATTTAAAAAAAAATCTGTAAAATAAAAGCTTCGACATTTATGCATAATAATTTAAGAGAAGGGAGTATCAGAAATAAATTAAAAGTGGTTAAGGTCAGACGATACTTTCCTTAAATATCTGTTTTGGATATCTTAATAATGTATAAAAATATTTAAAATTATAAATACTTTCTGATTTCTAAACTGGTTTCTAATTGTTTCAAAAATTTGAAACACTAAAAATAAACTTTTGGCAAACTATATTTTTTTTCCTAGCGGATTATATATGTATATAAGAAATGCTATCCTCCGGTATTTCGCACAAATGCCTGGTAAGGTATCTAAATTTTTTGTGAGTAAACATGTTAAAGTCGTAATTTTTCAATGAAAAATCTTGGAAAAAATTATATACTATTGAGGAACGTCTCGTCTGTCCTTAAGAGAAAATCGATGGCAGTCTTTAAGACCATATTTTATCAAAAAGAATTATAAGATTTTTAAACCGGCTATTGGTTTTCATAATTTAATTTTGTAAA